>NC_136791.1:35890082-36157582 GCF_951216825.1 Electrona antarctica
GCCATGGAACTCAATTGACTGGAATTTCTCAGTTGTGGGGACTTAGGCTCATTAGATCCACTGACCAGAGGCTTTTGTGGCGGTTCTGAACAACCGTGTATCCGACTGACTCAAGGCCGGGTACTGCACTCCCTGTGGTGGTGTGGAACTTGAATTTGAAGTTGTACATACTCCACACACACCTATGTACAGTACAGAGACGTGGTGTGTTTATTGTAAGATGATTCTAATTGATTTTTAATTGGTATATTTATTAATTGTTGGTTGATCTATTTATTAGTTGTTCATTTATGTAGTTTTATTATTTATTTATTTATTGATGGAGTGATTTATTCAGTTATTCAGTAAATTTAGATTATCACCTGGCATATTTGTCGTTTCCTTTGAGGAGCCAGCATATCGGATGCAGCCGGACCTGAGGTTGGCAATAATGAATTAAGCCCTGGTGGGACTGATGACTCTTTGATATACTGTAGGATTGATGCTTTTTCTGATCAGTATACAGTGGAGAGAGACAGGAAACACGGAGAGAGAGTATGGGAGTAACATATGGAGCAATAGACTGGCGGGACGCGCTGTCAGGCATTAGAGCCCATTTGGTACTGTACTGTGTACAGTAAAAGAAGTGATAAATGGACCAATAGGGTAATAAACGTGTGCTCATTGGTGAGCTGCAGTAGCGGCAGGGGTCACATACTGTAGTAGCTGCTCCTAATATAAGCTCCCTGAATGAGTGTCAATGTCTGTCAAAGTGTCCTTGAACAAGACACTGAACCCCTAACTGCTCCCAATGAGCAGGTTGATGTCTTGCATAGTTTCCCTCCTTGGTGTGTGAACAGGTGAATGTAATGCCCATAAACACACCACACAAAAGTGTCTGCTTGTCATCAGAGCTAGAGAACTGTGCTGTATACTCAGTGGAGATAAAGTTGCAGATCTAAGAATATTTCAGCATCGTATTTACTTGCTTAGTCTGTCGTATGATCGTATTTAGTTTCGTAATCGACATTTCTGGAAACTTCCGTCATATCAAACGAATAAACTTAACCTGAATTTGAATATCATCTGACATTCTCAGCTCTTCCCTATCCACCCCCATAGGAGCGTCTGCCATGGTTTCCTTCATGGGGGGATGTTCATTAATTTGTCAACCTGGCATTGCTGGCAATGCTTAGAGCCGTGTTGACATTCCTCAGCACTCTGTCCCGCACAAAACGAATCCATGTCAGGATTTACAAGTTTGTGTTGCTGAGGTGTAAAATGACAGGTCAAATGCTTTATTATAACATCAGTATGGTGTAAAATGACAGGTCAAATGCTTTATTATAACATCAGTATGGTGTTAAGAAATACCAGTTAGAAAAGTTAAAACTTCAAAGTAAATAAGCTAAAAGTTAAACCCTATACACATCATCGGCCGGTGTCCCCAGGGGCTTTCCCTTGAGCTACAATCTCTTTGTGGACAATAGCCGATCTACTAGCCAGTTCATGTGGTTAAGATTTCTCTCTACGTTATTGTGACTGTTGGACTATTATGATAAGGTGACCACTGAAATGGTGGTTAGTAAAAACAGAGATTAGTGCTGGGGTGAGCGGTGGTAAGTATATCACCGCAGTGTGATGTCATGTTCTTTTTGGTGGTCACCTTATCAGTATGAATAGGCCTTAAAGGTCTGGTGGGGACTTTTTTGTTACTTCTTTTCTTTTTTTTCTGTGGTTTGGGGTTTTCTGAATAAATAGCCTCAAATTGCTATCTATACTACCAGTAAGACGCCTGAGGGCGCAAGGTCGCGTGCACGCATCCGCCTAGGTGACAGCAGACTGCTGGGCGAGTGCTGGCGCTTTGGCATGGGGGTCAGATCAACATATGGAATGAATTCTGTACTGGCCATATATGGAGCGTGTCTTGAGTGTACAGGGTTTGATGTGGTCAGATCAACATACGGAATGTCAGAACAGGTCAGCTCCATATATGGAGATCTAAGGGTAAGGCGAGGTCGCGTGCACGCATCCGCCTAGGTGACAGCAGACTACTGGGCGAGCACTGGTGCTTTGGCATGGGGGGTCAGATCAACATATGGAATGAATTCTGTACTGGCGGAGCGTGTCTTGGGTGTACATTGATGTGGTCAGATTAACATACTGTATGGAATGTCAGAACAGGTCAGCTCCATATATGGAGATCTCTAGTGTGGCAGCGGGGGCAGTGTCTTGAGTGTACAGGGTTTGATGAGGGCCCAGGTAGGGCCGGGCCTTAATTTCCAGGCCTGTTGAGAACTATAGTTTTAAAAGTTACTGTCGCGTGTGCCAAGCTGTCATTCTCTTGTATTATATCGTACTTGTATTATTTATTTATTTCCCACCACGTATTATATCGTACTTGTATTATTTATTTATTTCCCACCACGGAGTAACCTCGCGGCAGACTAGCTATCCACCTCGGAGGAAAGTCTGGTAAGGCCGGCAGTGTCGGTAGGCCAATCAGAGGCAGGCGGGGCGTTACCATGTCTATGCTCGGACGTAGAATAGATATACGCTTTGAGGCCAGTGGAGTGATGTATTTCTCCCCTCAATTTGTATAATATAATATGCCTTACTCTGTAGCCATGAGCGAGTGTTTGTGTCCCAACCCGACCTTGTGTGTGTGTGTCAATTTAGGTACCACACCGACCTGTGCTTGTGTCGAGCTCTCATTTGGGCAGTGTCTGGCGTGTGCACGCGCACGAGCGAGGGGCCATTGAGTGCAGCAGGAGGCTAGATGCCACCTTTGTTTGATATCCTGAAGCAGTAGTCTGGACCAGAACACAACAATGGATCCAGACAATCAAAAGAGTGGCACCGTGCAAGCATTCTCACACACGCAAGCAGGCACGCACGCACGCACGCATAACCAGAAGCTAGTGAACATTAGCAGCTCCAGGGGTCATCGAGGGTCATTCGGTGACAGCAAAACATGGTGGCATCTCCATTCACTTAATTGAAGTAGTCAAAAACATCTTTAGACAATAACTGTCTGGTCCTTTAATCTCTATAATGCTGGTCCATGAGTAATGAGGCCTGACTGTGTCCAACTGAAGGATCACCGTTAATGAGTTCAAACTTCACAGAGGGATAAAAATAGAGTCACGGTACACTTGATAAGATAATGGTGTTGCAGTGGGCCTTCCTTTATTATTTCATCACTGATTGGGTAGTTTTCGTGTGTGTGTGTGTGTGTGTGTGTGTGTGTGTGTGTGTGTGTGTGTGTGTGTGTGTGTGTGTGTGTGTGTGTGTGTGTGTGTGTGTCAGCCTGCGTGCGTGCGTGCAACAGCTGAAGGCTAAATAATGAGTGTAAATAATGAGTGTTATTTGTGGCTGTAAAACGGATGTGTTGTACACTAAGCCCTATATCTTGCGCCACCCCCTTACCCCTTATCCCTAAACTAATTGCCATTTTTTTTTTACTATTTTTAAACATTTTAAAATAGTACAAATAGCCGATCTACAAGCTATCAATGTGTCGATGTAGATTGGCTAGTTGAACTATTTTTAAATGTTTTAAAATAGTAAAAAATGGCAAATACGTTTAGGGATAAGGGGTAAGGGGTGGCGCAAGATGGAGCCTTAAGACTTCTTCAGGGAATCTAAAAGAAATGATGAACATACTGTAGAGTATGCTGTTGAACTAAAGAGATAAACAAACCACTGAGTCTGACAGTACTTTGGTAAAACCAACCACTTCTCAGTAAATAAACAGGGAAGAAGCATTTAGAGATGATGCAGTATTGTCGTGATATCCTGTCTTTAAAGGACGAACTTTAGTTTTTTTCAACCAAGGTTCATGTTTTAGGTTGTTATTAGAGAAAGTAAAAGATGAGTGTTCATTTTTTTTCATTTGCTGCTTTCTTTCGTTTTAGGGATATTAGCTGTTTTTGACAGGGGGGCGGGGGCATTCGAGCATGGGGCTAAATATGTATTTTTTTACAAAGTTTTATAGCGATTTCTTTTTTTATTGTTTACTATAGTCCTAATAGACCCCAGAAAATTACATCTGGCCACAGAAGATCGCAGGATCTACTGAATGTGAAGGTAGCCTACTGGGGGGCTGTGTCATAGGCTCAATATGCCAGTTTGACACATTATTCAGTAGATCCTGTGATCTTTTGTGGCCAGATGTCATTTCTTTGAGTCTTGTAGGACTATAGTAGTCAGACATTATCCAAAACAAAACATGGGAGTAGAAACTCGCAGAATGACAGGCAACACTGAGAGACGACTTCCCCCTACACAGTAAAGTCCTCTGTGTTCATTTAACTCTTCAGATTTTACAGTGTACTGCCTCTCAGATGACTTCAGACATCTTGTCTTCCTGCCTGGCCCTCCGGGGGTTTAGGGTTGGGGGGGGGGGGGGGGGGGGGGGGGGGGGGGGGCACAGGAAAGGGAAAATGTCGGCCGTCTTGGCCCAAGTACTTTATAATGAAACCAGACTAATTACTGTATGTGTGTGTTTAGCTTGTTAATGTTGGCAATGATTGAGTCTATTGTTGGACTGAGTGAATAGAAAAACATTGGTACCCTGGCTCCAACTCAAATGGACCCAGACACACCAGCTCACAGTTCAAAACATGCACGCGTGGCGCAAAACACACACACACACACACACACACACACACACACACACACACACACACACACACACACACACACACACACACACACACACACACACACACACACACACACACACACACACACTATCAGTATGGGGGTCAGTGCCGGTAGTCCGACTCTGAGACCAACATACATTATCAGTTTGTGTGCACTTGGCATGACAATGTTTAAGAACCACTGTGCAGTACCGGTATATTAGTAGGGGAGAGCCGCCAAGGTTGTAACGCGTCATGGTTGTAACATGCAGCACGTTGATTGGTCAACGCCATAATGACGCCATGGCGTCAGTATGTTTACAGCATCGTACTCTACATGCCCAGAAGGTTTCAAGTGTTTACCTTCATCCTACTGGGAATTATTGGTGAAAAACTGGCTTTTCTCAAAAGGCGTAACATTTTACACCTGGAGTATCTGTGTGATGTTGGTGAGTAAAAATCCACATGGATGTCTTCATGCTTATGTTCTTCATTAGTTTGCATCGTGTTTAGACGCAATGCACGTTCGTTCTGGTCTGTGAGCAACACCAAAGAACAACTTGCAAAGTGGTTCAATTGTAACACACGCCATACCATTTCATACCATTATATGTAATATTTACATATGACATATTGGCCAATATTATGTTCAGTTAGCTGTCTTTCAATTACAGAGTGTATTCTAAATTAGTTTAGGGTTGTATATCATTGTACAACTCAATCAATCAAACGTTTTATCTTTTTTGTGTAATCAATGTATTTTCCCATTGAACTGACTCAAATGCCCAAACTGGTACACCCGATAATATTTAATAATTCCCTTATGTTTGATACATTTTCTTATCACATCCATGGTATGAAAACAATGTTAAAGAGTTGCTTCAATGAAATATAATTGATTTACACTGAAAACGATGTTTAATGGTGTTTTTTAGTGCCGTTACCTTTATTGTGCATGCCGTTACAATTAATCCCATATGCGCAGCAAATGTAACACTGGAACAGCGTCCACGTTCGGTTTAATAACTCCCGACCTGTTTTATCAATTGAAAAACTTGAAGTGGTTTATGGTAGCAGACATGTGTAGGTCCGTTGCCTGAAAATATTACATATGTAGATAAACGGATCTCTGAGTAAAAGAGTGAAATGTGCAAAGTGTTACAACCATGTTGTATAACCATAGGCTCTCCCCTATATTCCCTCCATAGGCTGAACACGCTCAACACTACATGCATGACCTGAAGTCAACCCTTGTTTTAATGAATGTAGAGTTTATACTAATGTGGACCACAATAAATAAAATGGGGGAAAAAACTAATAAATAAAGAAAACATTTCAAACATTCTCTCACTCCCTCCTCTTTTCTCCATTCCCCCTTTAATGACTAACTCTCAGTTTATTGACTCTTTGACATCAAGTCTCATATCAGTTTACTGTTGGTTACTTTGTGTGTTTTGTTTTTTAGCCTCCATGGCATTTCATAATTCCTTATTTGTTTTGGCACTTAGTTCTTAGCCCTCTAGCTTTTAAAAGTCAAAATACTGAACTTATCTCCTACAAAAATGTGTGTGTGTGTGTGTGTGTGCGCACACGCGCGCACGAGCGTCTGTCTGTGTACAGTATGTGCACGTGCATGTGTGTTAGTGCTGCACGATATATCGTATACATCGTTATCTCGGTATGAACACGGTATCAGCTATATAAAGAAGTCCACTTCTAAAGCCAGCAACATCCGTCTGTTTTCGGAAAATAAACCTTCTCAGTTTCTCCCTCCTTCGTTTGTGTCTGTCTGTGTGTGTGTGTGTGTGTGTGTGTGTGTGTGTGTGTGTGTGTGTCTGTGTGTGTGTGCGTGTGTGCGTGCGTGGGCCATGTGTATCCTTATTTCCTTAAGCGTTCATTTTCTACCGTAATACTTTTTTTGGAGATTCAAATAAGACATTTAAATTAGAGCGTTTTGGTGAACCGTGGCCATGTTGCTCTTACCAATATGGTCAATGACCCTCTGAGGTGCAAGTGTAGGCCTAAGTCCTGTACTGATTATTTCCTTTGGGGTTATGTTTTCATTGCAAACTGTGTTCTGTGCCATCACTAGAAGAGGGGACGGAAAGTGCACAGGGCCTGTGCCACTTTCCCTAGTTGCCACCCACAAACCATACACCACACACACACACGCACACACACCACACCACACCACACACACCACACACACACACACACACACACACACACACACACACACACACACACACACACACACACACACACACACACACACACACACACACACACACACACACACACTGCTTCATCATGGGAAACCAAACCTGCATGGCTTTTTTTGTTGCAGAATCTCTTTACCACCTCAACCACTTTAACCCTATAAATGTCTTTGACTGGGGGTCCTACAGTCAGGGGTCTGTACTAGGCCCCCTCTTTTTTCCCCTCCACGCCAGATCTCTTTCCTGAAAATAGCTGATCTGTTGTGATCAGATCCTGAATCCTGTCTTTTATTGTGAGGACATCTCGCATGAAACTTCCCAATGAGTTCTTTGTCTCGAGAGCTTGCCCTCAAAGGCTCTGAAAAATCAGCTTATTGTTTTACGTAGGCTAGCGGAAACCATCCAACGCTGACTGAACTTAAAATGACAAGTTAATAAATAATTAGCAGACATTGATATTTAAAATCTTTACAGTAAATTGCATGATAACGTTACATGGCTTTTCACTTTCTAGACAATAGGTTCACAGACATTTTGGTACATGGATTTTCAGTTGTTTAAGGTTGCTTCTCATTGATTTTGAGGCTTCAGAAAAAATATACATTTCAATTCTGCCCAACGCCTTTTTAAATTGCCAACATTGATGTATACTCACCGCATCTTTTCACTGCAGCTCTTGTTTCCTCTCTCGCTGTCTTGTGTCTCACCACAGCTAAACTGAAGTAAACTGCCATTCCTGCATTTCTTCCTGTTCATGTCTGTTGTGTACAGTATGTCTTTCACTTCTTAAACCTTGTATTGTAGAATTGTCCTAGTAATTATTCTATCAATCACTCCTTTTTAATGAATCGAATAATTGAGAAGCACATTTTATATATTTTGTAATATATATCCACAAATTGACACCACTACATTTCCAATTAGTTCATAATTGACATTTTAATGTTTTATATTGATTAAGGTTGGTTGCTAGGTCTGGCTAGCTCTGCAATGCTAGCACGATGTAAGCAGGCGGTGTCTGAGTCAGAGTGACCCTGCCTATGTTTTGTTTAATACTGACCCCTAACCCTAACCCTAACCCTTCATTGTCAGTTCTTCTAGTATACAAACAAATGCTTGTGTCTGTGGAATATCTACCTCCTTTAAAAGCTCATTAATCAATCTTATGGGACGTTACTATTACGACGTAATAGTAAGTATTACCGGAAGTCTTATCGCTAGATTTCACAGTTGTTAACCATTGGCAGTGGTGTTATTCATGGATTGATGATGGAAACCTAGGGCTTTGGTGAAAGCACAGAATCCAAGGAAGCTTAGTGTTGCCTTGGGACTGGGGACTGATGACATCACATGTTTGTTCTCATTAGCTAAACACTCTGGATTTAATTAACTAACCACTTTTAAACCCTCTATGCTTAGTAAATGAATACTTAGTTGACCGGGTTGGCTCTGTACTGGTCGACTCTTCTTTTCCCTCTACAGTATGACACATTGTGACCTTGTAGATCTGATATTTTTTGTTGTTCCACCCAGAATAGCTAGAGTTCAAGTAAGTCAAATTGGGAATGGGAACCAACTGTTCCCGAGCCATGCGGTCCAAATGTCAGGAGCTCTGACATTTGTCTCTCCTGTTTTTGTAGCATGCAGGCGGCTTGACGTGCATCCCCAGCCATGATGTACAAGTACAAGTGCTGTTTCTAATGATTCTTGATTAAATAATTCCTTTTTCGATTCTACAAATCGAAAAAGGTTTTAGTTACTTACGAATTAAGATCACACCAAAACTATCACTTCTTTATGAAGCCAATTTTGTACCATTAAAAGAATATATAAAATCTAATTTGCCACGTTGGAACAATTTACCTCTATCATTGGCGGGAAGAGCGCGAGAGTGCAATGAGTAAAGATAACGTTTTTACACTTAGTCCAGTGACTTCTCTTTCCATCTTACAGAGAAGATGTTTTTAAATGATTACTGGGGAGTTAATATTCATAAGATAAACTACTGGTTACATGGAACTGACACGGACTGATGTGTTTTGGGGCTTCAGTCTTCTTGTCAATCCTCTTACTCGCCCTAGTTTACTCCTCTCTTCCTCTTTCTCCCTCCTAATACTCACTTAACTCCATACTTTACTAAAATGTTGATCCAATTTCGACGTCATTTTAAATTCCTTTTACTTACTGGCAGTTTGTGATTGTGAAACAAATATTTGACTAATTTCGACATCCTCCTAATAGTCAGAACTAGGAAAAACGTCACTATGGCAGGTAAATAAAACGTTTGGGCATGTGGAGTGCTTTCGAGTTGCCCACACGTGCAAGTGCACGTTTGAATGAGGAGTCTGAGGACGCAACTGTCTTCAGTTAGCTATAAACACAACACAAGATATCTATCTAAACAAACACCAGAGCGCTCCGTCTCCCCTTCTCTCTCTCCCGCGAACTTGCAATCTTCTTCGGGTTTGAGTGAGTAAGGACGCGCTGTGATTGGCCAGTAGCCACGCATGCACGCACGCACGCACGCACGCACGCACGCACGCACGCACGCACACTGGAGCACACAATGTAATTGCATGCTTTAATGAAAAAGGTGCTAACAGACATATTGATGCAGGGTCATTTGTCTCTTTGCTATCTCAGACAAATATTCCCTGTATAAACATGAAGATGTTGATAGTGTATTTTGCACATACAGTACTATAGGCAGGTGCATTCATGACATCAGGGCTACTGCACGCACATACATACATTTCATGTATGTGCGATTGTGCGTGCAGTTACAGATAGCCTACTGTACCATCTCACCCCTGAAAATAACTCTCCCTTCTCAAAGCCTCTGTGTAATTAGAACACCATCAATCATTAGAGTGCGTGCGTGCGTGCGTGCGTGCGTGCGTGCGTGCGTGCGTGCGTGCGTGCGTGCGTGCGTGCGTGCGTGCATGCGTCAGAATAAGATGTTGAAGGCTGGGGTAGTGGGGGTGTGTTTTTATTTTGCCATGCATCGCTGAGTTGAAAGAGGATGTAGGTAACACACATCGACAGGTGGGTGCTTAGTTCAGTTTAAAGATGGATAGAGCCCGCACACCCATGCATCGATGATAGGGCTGTCCCGATCCGATCAGAAATCGGGCTTCCGTGATTATTCCGTGAATATTATATCCATATCATGATATTAGACTGGATATATTTGTCTGTGATTTTGGATATTTTACTATTATGATAGGGCATAAACGTGACGTGTTCTATAAAAATATAAATATCGGATTTTGAAAAATCGGTATCGGCAGATACTCAAAATCAAATGATCGGAATCTAATTGGGAGCAAAAAACTGTGATTGGGAGTTTGGGACAAAGTCAAAAGTCAAAGTCAAAGTCATACGATTTGTCACACACGTTACCGCAGTGAAATTTGTTCTCCGCATTTGACCCATCTCTTGGAGCGGTTGAGCCGCAGCCAAGGAGCGGTGAGCTGCAGCGTGCGCCGCGCTCGGGAATCATTTGATTAGTAGATTTGACCCCCAATCCAACCCTTTGATGCCGAGTGCCAAGCAGGGAGGCATTGGGTCCCATTTTTACAGTCTTTGGTATGACCCGGCCGGGGATCGAACCCCGACCTCACTAGAAGAGGTCACGGAAAGTGCACAGGGCCTGTGCCACTTTCCCTAGTTGCCACCCACAAACCATACACCCCACACACACACACACACACACACACACACACACACACACACACACACACACACACACACACACACACACACACATACACATACACATACACATACACATACACACACACACACACACACACAGCATCAAGCGTACATCTTCATGGCAGTGCACTTCTTACACCAGATCTCTTCTGCTGAATATAGCCCATTTACAAGCTCTTATGGGATTGTATTTTCACTAAATGTTCCCCCGGGAGTCAGGATGCTAGGGTTCAAGTGGTTAAGTGTTAATCGGTCTTGCTAATCCAAACATGTACAGGAAAGTGGAAACTATGGAAGTTCCGACACTGAATCAAATCTACAATGCCTGAGTCCCCACTAGGAATGATAGACAGATGGTGAGAGCATTTCTTTCCTCAGCAGTTTTGTATTTCTGTCTGTTACGTTTTATGAGAAAATAATTAATGTATTTATTCTATTTAAACTTTCTGAGCAAAGGTCAGAAGAACTGGCATGGGTACCAGGAACTCACTTGCTGTTTGTTTACATGTAGACATGCATGGTACTGTACATACATGCACCCTAGAGCAGTGGTTCTCAACCAGGCCACGACCCGCCACCCTGACAAGCACCTGCTTCACTCAGTTCCACAGATACATATTGTGAAAATAGCCAATCTACAAGCTCGATTGTAGATCAGTTATTTTCACAACTTTGTCCTCGTCCTTGTATTATTGGAGAAATTGGCCAATGTTTGACCAGTTTGGATAGTATAGTTTGTTCATTTCATTCTTTTAGGCCCTGGGGGTCCGGACCCACAGTTTGAAAACCACTGCCCTAGAGTGTATACAAATACAAACAAGACTCCATGGGCCTTATTTTAGTATGTTACCATGAATATAGGATAAGCATAACGTATGTGAGGTTGATTAGTTCCATTTCCATATTGGGTAACATCCTTGTGAAGACGCAGATGATGAGAGATGTGTATGCATACTAAGGATGGTAACACAGAAGGCTTGTCTCTGCTTCACTCGGCTAGACCTCCATTTCAATCCCTCCACTGTGTGTGTGCGTGTGCGTGTGCGTGTGCGCACGTGCGTGCGTGCGTGCCATAGAAAGACATTCAGATTCAGAAACACTACATGGTTAAATACAGTGTTTATTGTGACGGAAACATTTCACTGTGAACTGTGAACTCAGGAAGTGGGTTATATTATTTTCTAGACAACGTCTCACTTTGCTTCTCCTCTTCTCTCACTCTCCCTGTACATTTCTCTGAGCCTTACTATCTGCCGCCCGGCGCAAAGCCGCACTGGGCACAGCGCCGTCGGGCACAGTGCAACTGCTATTTTCCAACGTACCGCAGTTGTAATTTTTACACCCAGCGCCCATGCATGTTGCATAAATACATAGTGATCTTGCGCAAATTTAGTGCCAATGGTCTTAAAATGAGGTACACTGAGGTAACGGGGCACACTGCTATGTTATGCACAGTGAGAAGTGCTTGTGTTACACCAGCTTTTAGTTGGTCTGAACTACCGGCGCAGTGATGGCACAGTCATCTCCTTACTATTTAGAGTCTAAATAGAGGGTATGCGCGTGACATCATCATCAAACCAGTTATGCAGGAACGCCTACTGAGTGGCAAAAAAACTACTTTCTGGCCTTGACAACCCCTACATCCAAACAGAAAAATACTATCTGATTGCATTAAATGACTTTAAACAACATTACATTCACTTTGTCACTCGATCTGCCATTTACTTTATGCATGCGCATACCCTCTATAGTCTAAATTTTATTTTTATTTCTTTTTTCTTAGATCTAAATTTTAGACCATTGTACAGTAGGTGATTGCAATCTAAATCTGATTTCACTAATTTTACATACATAACATAAACTAGAAAGAAGCAATTCTGGGAAATTGCAAAGTATGGTTGCCTCCATCGCACCCGTCGCACCGACGTCGTTGGGGACCCAAGGAGTCTGCCAGGAGGTGTTGTGTTAGAGGCCAAGGCCAAACAACATGCCATTCAAATTTGGAGCTGATCGGATCCTGATTTGGTGACATATAGTGTTTTAGTTTTTTCGTAAAAATAGGCCCTTCCCACTAATTGTACGAGTCAATTAAATGGTCACATCACCCCTGAGATCATGTGTAAGTATTTTGGTGGGGTTTGAGCCCCCCAACATATTGTTTTTTCAACAAACTGTGACATTTTGGGCATTTGCGGCGCCCCCTATGGGTAAAAATGGAATTGCTTTTGGCGCTACATTGATTGAACCACTCTCGATATGTGATTAAAATTCCGTGTGGATTGAACGTTCCGTTCATTATTTGTGGCATTCTTTGTAAAATAGGCCCCTCCTACTAACTTCGGAAGCCGATTACGGCCGAACGGTATGGACTATCAAAATTCTGCCAGTGTTCAAGTAATGGGAGAGCACCAGAGATGTTGTGTACCAATTTGTGTGAGATTTGGACAAAATCTGTTGGAGGTGGAGCAAAAAGTGTGTTTTGAAGAAAATGCAAATTTGGTGCAATTTCGTTCTAGACGGAAATGGGCGTGGCCTATGCGGGGAGATCCGTCATGATCCAAGGAATCCATGGAAAAGACATTTTGATTTTACGACTTACGGTTCAAGTGTTATAGGAAAAAACGTGAAGTGGGCTGTTATAGCGCCACCATGAGGCTGAGTGATGTAATTCCTTTTCAATTAATTTTCATAATTATTATGAACCTCCCTCCTAAGTCTTGTAAATATGGCGCTTACGGTTTCCAAGGGAAAAAAAAAACTTAATTTGGAGCCTTAATTACTCTTCGATCTTCCCATTATAAGTCAATGGAGAACTAATTAATTAATATCAATTAAACTATACAACGGATCTCTTAGCAATGAGCAAGCACACGATTCCCGACGAAGCCGGTCGATTTGACATATGGCTCGAGTGCGTGTGGAAAAAACTGTGGGAGGAGTAGCAGGTCAAAGTATTCCAAAGTAGGGGAACAATAGTATGGTCGCCATAGGCAACCATACTAATGAGGAGACATTGCTGGTTTGCATGCCCAAAATGCCAGTTTCCCACCTCTCCTGAAATAATTTGTCTATACCACGTAATTGCTGCTTGATGGTCGCACACTAACTTTCCAAATTGTTTGTCTCTCTTTAAATACCAGTACGCCAGGATTCCAGCGTACCTGAGTGCACCTAAGGAAATGGGAGAGAGACACTCTAATTGTTATGCCCCAAACACACCCACCATGACCGCGTCTTTGTATTGTGCCCAGATAATGCTAGTGAAATTGAGGCACCCCGCCCCGCACATTTTGCGCAAAGCGTTGAGACCATCTGCCACAGATCGTCTAAATAGGGCCCTCTGTCTCCATCTCCCTCTGTCTCTCATTAATTTATACGCTCTACTTTGCAGACAAATTTACTTGTTGGCATACAGGGACGATCATGTGAGTTGATGGAGATTCTCATAGTCAAAACTAATTTAAATCATCTCACTAATGAGTCGGATCCATGACATGATGGCTTTGGACACGAGTGCATGCTTTTACTGTACTGTAAATAAATACACAATAATACCCTGATTATTGGGGTATTGTGATTCTCAAACCGAGTGCCGAGGCACACACTGTGGGCCGTGAGACATGTCACAGTGACCCCTTTTCCACCGGTTGGTTCCCAATGGGAACCGGTTCAGTTCTATTTGGTTCTTAGTCCATGAGCCAGAGCTCCAAAATTGGTGGGAAAACTAGACCTATATTACATTGTTTATAGGTTCAATACAAGTAAATGAATACATGATAACCCTTCCACAGTAGTAGCTTTTTCATATTTTCGATTATTTTGCATAATTTCCTACATATATATATTTAAGAATGTAAAATTTGTAATACAATAAATCATTGTCTTCGTGTAAGTACTCAATTGAGGAAGTTTCATGGTGATACAAATCTAATATAGGTATGGTTTTGCACATACAATTCATAATTAACGTTCTAATTTTGGAGCTCTGGCTCATGGACTAAAAACCCATTGGGAACCAACCGGTGGAAAAGGGGCCAGTGTGCTTCGGGATGTTGTGACAACCACACATTATTATTGAATTTATACAACTTTACAAAAGGTTATGAATTATTATTTTGTATTTACTATATCAGTGCACACTGGTATACACACACCATTTGTTTGCCTTGGCCACAAAACGTTTGAAAACCACTGGGTTATGTCAATAATTTGATTGATGAAGAATCAATGTGGATAGCCTTAATGTG
This sequence comes from Electrona antarctica, assembly GCF_951216825.1. Taxonomy (NCBI): domain Eukaryota; kingdom Metazoa; phylum Chordata; class Actinopteri; order Myctophiformes; family Myctophidae; genus Electrona; species Electrona antarctica. The sequence continues at coordinate 35,904,891 of NC_136791.1, forward strand.
ATTATTACACCAATAATCCAGGTTTACAGTACATGTTTTACATCCTATAATAGAACATTATAGGATGTACATTGGCTACATATAAGCCAAGTGTTCACATGAAACACAAAGAAAGGCTGATTACCCTTGACACAAATACAGTACAATCATTAAAGATTGGTACAGGAATCAAGATGTTCAGGAACATGTAGTATAATATAAAGTACATTTATACCGACACACACACGCACGCACACACAGTATATACACAGTATATGCATATATTTCCCTTCTAAACGCTGTGTCCTCCACCTACTTTGTCCTCTCTGTGTACAGGGGCAGCTCAGAGCGTCGTAAAGAGAAGTCGCGAGATGCGGCACGCTGTCGGAGGAGCAAAGAGACGGAGGTGTTCTACGAGCTGGCCCACCAGCTCCCCATGTCCCACAGCGTCAGCTCTCACCTGGACAAAGCCTCCATCATGAGGCTGGCTATCAGCTGCCTGCGCACACACAAAGTGCTTGCTTCAGGTACGTATACAGTGCTAACACCATACGCCTTTGCGCTTTCACTTCTGCCTTTAGTGGGCGTCACAAACATGGAAAATGCAAGGTCCTAACGACTGCACCCCACAACTAGCCTGCCCCCAGCCTGTGTGATTTCTAGTCTAGAGGGTTGGATTCAGATTTGGCGAGCGCTGGCACTGGCGCTTTGGAATGGGGGTCAGATCAACATATCCGCCTGGGTGACAGCAGACTGCTGGGCGAGCGCTGGCGCTTTGGCATGGGGGGTCAGATCAACATATAGAATGAATTCTGTGCTGGCCATATATGGAGCGTGTCTTGAGTATACATGGTTTGATGAGGGCCCAGTTAGGGCCGGGCCTGAGTTTCTGGGCCTGTTGAGAACTCTAGTTTTCGCTGGCTGCCGGGCGCGGCTGCACTAATAACTCTAATAACACTAATGACTAGAGTTTAAATTAGTTAAAAGGTTAAAAGGGAGACATCGAAGAAGAAGGAAGGATCAACATATGGAATGTCAGAACAGGTCAGCTCCATATATGGAGATCTATGAAGGGTTTGAGGTCAGTTGTAGAGTTGCTGGCCAATATTGATGTCATCGGGGATCTCCATCCTGGATGATGTCACGTGATGTCACGAGGGGGGTGACTGACTGACTGACTGACTGACTCACTGACTGATGGGAAATGCACGATTTCAAAGTAAATGCGACCTGCGGTCGCAATAACATATATTTGCTGTAATTTAATTAGCCCCAAAAACTTTAAACCCCCAACCATTGTAGTTTATTTTATTGTAGCTTATTTTTATTATTTCAAAAATCGAATCTGTTGAAACGGCAAGACCGGTGATTGCAGAGCTATATTATATAAAGAGTTATATAAATTATAAGTTGCAGACGGGAACAAAGCACTGCACCATGTCATAGAAGTAGCCTAAACTCACAAATAATCGTTTTATATAGAAAGCACCCCGAAGTCCTCCAGCATGTATCATACACGCTGAAGAAGGCTTGACGCCGAAACGTGTCATATATCCGCGTCGATATAACCTGTGCTGCATTATGAATTGAAAGTACTAGAAGGACTTTGGAGTGTTGGTTATTTCTTTCTTATGCTGTGATACGCATAGATGTAGCTCATTCCAGGAAGTAAATGTAATTCACACTGATTCATGAGAGCGTAGTTTCAGTATTTTTGATAGGGGTGCACGATTATGAAATTATGACCGATATCCGATCTATCTATAGGGTCATATCTGCCGATACCGATTCTGACTGATTCTGATATTATACAGAGGACCACAATGGAAACAAGCCTAGGCCCTATAGGGCTATTGGCCCAAAGCCTGTTAATAAAGTATTCAATCAATCAATAAATAGCATAATACTTTTCCAAGTGAATGACTACTGAATTTTGACAAAACATTATTTGTTCCGTGCATTATCTTTTTTATTTGTTAGGACCCGAGTTGGCTTTTTTCTGAAACGTCTATGGACTAAAGTAATGGTAAATTCTCTACCGTTCTGAAAGGGGGAGGGAACTGCATTGCCCTATTTCCAACCAACGTCCTGGCATCCTGACAGTGGTGGCTGGTTGGCTACTGTCTGTCCACTTGTTCACTTTCCTGGTCTTTTATTTAAAAATAGAAGCTGCGGAAGCCAGACGGAGGAGTGCGACCTATTGTTCTGAAATTCCACAGTGTCTGCGTGTCTCAGTGCCTACAAGTTCAGTTCAGTACAGTAGTTACAGCGTGACAGTATGCTAGTTCAGTAGTCATACATGTAGTTAGGGCTATCACCATTACAATTTACAATGTAGGCATTTAGCAGACACTCTTAATCCAGACGAGCGATTTACATTAAGCAAGTCATTCATCAAGTACGTGTAAATACTAAATAGTCATCAAGGATCATAAGCAAGCTAAGTACCTAACATCCATCTAACAGTAGAATATCTGTACTATGAGTACTATACACTATAGAGTGGTATGTCTACATAATATTCTATATAAATTGCATAAGTTAGCCTTTGCATACACCTGTATGGTCGTCGAGGACAACGCTCCATACGTCCCAAACTCTTCCCTTCTCCCTTCTGGCTCCAAAACTATGGAATGCACTTCCCATCACAATCTTCCGCCGAAATCTGAAAAACCACCTCTTCAGACTCCATTTGTAAGTTAATTATAATAGAAGCATTGCTAAATGTATAAGAGGTGAAGGGAAAAGATGAATATGGAAGACGTGGTGAGGCCGAGTTAACCTGACTCCGCCAGATGGGGCAGCAGAGAAACCCTGTGTACTCTCTGCTGCCCCATCTGGCGGAGTCAGGTTAAGGCCAAGTAATAATAATAAAAATAATACACTTTATTTATATAGCACTTTTCATGTCATAGAATGCAGCGCAAAGTGCTTTACAGGGCAGAAACAGAGAGAAAAACCTAAAATAGCATTAAAACAAGCAAAAAACACAGTAACATTAAGACATAAGCATAAAAACGGCAAAGTGTGCATGAATAAGAACAGACAGATTTAAAAACTCAACTAAAACCAAGAGTGAAGAGGTGGGTCTTGAGCTGTGCTTTAAATATGTCTACAGAGGGTGCCTGTCTAAGCTGAAATGGGAGTTTATTCCAGGCTGTCAGCCCCGTAGAAGCAGAGAGCTGCTTCACTGTATCTTTGAGTTGCCATTTTTTAGGCACCTCGAGCAGGCCAGCAGTGGAGGACCTGAGGCAGAGTAACGAAGAGGAGGAGTGGAAAGAATTGACGGGACAAGGAAGTAGGAGAACGGGTGGGTGGAGGACTGGAGGTTGAAGCGGGGAGGACCGGGAGATTAGCGCTGGAGTAAAAGAGGAGAGATGGAGCAGGTGATAGTGTTATCGCCCTCCGCTCGTCTGATTGCACAGTGATGGGGAGGGAGATTGGGCAGGAACACAGGGGCTCTGCCCACCGCTGGCCCGCCGCTGCTGATACACTGCTAGTCATAACACCGGCCTGCACTGGCGCCGCGCACGCACGCGCGCGCGCACGCACGCACGCACGCACGCACGCACACACGCACGCACACACGCACACACACACACACACACACAGGCAAATCATACAGGCAGCTGTATGAGGACCGTTTCAGTTATGAAACAACAGCTCAAGTGGAACTTGATGTTGCTGTAATAGTGGTGTTTGTGAGCGACCGACCCAGCGGCCCTGATTAGCGTCCCAAAGCCCTAGCTGGACCCAGCGCACCTGGCAGGGCTGTTCTCATTCATGTGGTTTCAGTTTGTGAATGTGGTGCTGTGATTTGCAGCTTATCGCTAGAACGTATTAGGCTTTGTTTTAGGGGCCTTAGTTGGGGTTGAGCTCCCAAAAATGCGTACTCCCTAAATATTCACTTCAGAGAGGATAGGAGAGTTCTTTTAGATCAGAAGATTTTTTGTTTCTGGCCTTGTGAGCTTGAGCTCGAGTGTCACTCTTAAGCCCCCTCTCCCTCACATCTATTGCCTCACTAGCTCCACTGTGCCAAAAATAGAACTGAAAATAATGTGTTATCCAAATGAGCATTATCCATGTCAGACTCCTAGTACTGGACTCTATTATTGTGAAAGCTGGGCAGTTACACAACCAAAGAACAACACAGAGAAAAAAACGTCCTGTTCTGTAAAGGACCGGTAATCGCCCTTAAGTATTTAGGGCAAAGGTTCCGCTGCTCTGTGGAGTGACCCAGAGGCTCTCAGCCCCACACAGCTCTCCAGGGCCCATGAGAAAGTTCTCAGCTCCCCTGGGACTCAACATTATCTGGGCCGGGCTCCAAACTCGAGCCCCAGGCCTCGCCGAGGCCTTGAGAACGATGCTCCCTTATCTCAGGGAAGCACACTGGAGGAATTGCAGTCCCCCACCCCCACGGGCCACTGGGCTTTGTTGAGCACAGAGGCCCCCGACTGTACGCACAGTGCGCGCTCGCGCACACACGCACACACACACCCCTTTGAGCTGCTGCCAGATAGGAGCTATCTATGTTTTCTCACTTCTGCATCAATTAACACCACAAGGAGTTGCAGTGGAGTTGAGTGTTGGCAGAGTTGCAGCACTGTGGACACGCTGGACTCTGTGAAAATGTTTTGATAATGTGTTCTATGTATTTGATAATAGTTGCAATGCAATGGATAACGATTGCTATATTGTGTGTGTGTGTGTGTGTGTGTGTGTGTGTGTGTGTGTGTGTGTGTGTGTGTGTGTGTGTGTGCGTGCGTGGGTGCGTGCGTGCGTGCGTGCGTGCATGCGTGTGTGCATGCGTGTGTGCACATGCGTGTGTGCGTGTGTATGCACATGCGTGTGCATGTGCGTGTGTTTCAGGGTTGTGTGTGTGCAGAGATCTGTGGTGGTTTGTCTTGGCCCAGGGCCAAAGCTTAAAGATGGAAAACAAAACACACACACACACACACTAACACACTCACTGTTATTAGAGAAGGAACTGGTTCCATTGGCCTACAGTAGGTAACGGGATAGGTCATTTATTTGCCTTTTGGCTTAGGAAAAGGCATCCTTTTGGGTTTATTCTGAAACATACATCTAATTAACGATTTTGTCTCTTTGTCGTTGTTAATACATATATTACTGTCAAACATTAGTGTGTGTATTTGTATGTATTTGTTTAAAGGACAAAGTTTTTTTTTTCAACCAAGGTTTTTTAGTTGTTATTAGAGAAAGTAAAAGATGAGTGAAAAATATTTTTCATTTGCTGCTTTCTTTCGTTTTAGCGATTTTAGCTACAGAATGTTTGACAGGGGGGTGGGGGCATTGGAACAAGTGGCTAAAGATCACAACTTTTATTATTTACTATAGTCCTACTAGACCCCATGAAATTACATCTGGCCACAAAGGATCACAGGATTTATTGAATGTGAAGGGGGAGTTGACAAACGGACATATTGAGCCTAACACAGTATGGCAGGCCCCTAGTAGTCAGTTGTTCGTTCAGACACACGGAGAACAACTATTGTGGTCAGATGTCATTTCCTGGGGTCTAGTAGGACTATAGTAAATAATAATAAAGAAATCGGCATAAAATGTTGCCACTTGTTCCAATGCCCCGTCAAAAATAGCTAAAATCGCTAAAACGAAAGAAAGCAGCAAATGAAAAAAATGAACACTCACCTTTTACTTTCTCTAATAACAACCTAAAACATGAAACTTGGTTGAAAAAAACCCAAAGTTGTCCTTTAAGCTTACAGTTACCCATTAATGATTCAGTGTATAGTTCTGCCTGCTTCATGTATAATTGAATACCAAAACACGTGTGTGTGTGTGTGTGTGTGTGTGTGTGTGTGTGTGTGTGTGTGTGTGTGTGTGTGTGTAGGCTGCACCAGCAGTGCGTGTGACGCAGACAGAAAAATGGACAGCCTGTACCTCAAATCTCTGGAGGGATTTGTCACTGTGGTAACCTCCGACGGTGACATGATCTTCCTGTCTGAAAACATCAGCAAATTCATGGGGCTCACACAGGTAATGTGATCACAACAGTCTGATTTGTATGTCATCAGCACACGGTGTTGCACACCTAAAATATCTCTACAAGCTATTTTATGAAAGCACATTTCACACCTGAACTCTATATTTACATACAAACACATTTTATTCAGCTCAGGTAGTCCATAGTCCATACTGTTCATTCAAAATTGGCTTCCAAAGTTAGCAGGAGGGGCATATCTTTCAAAAAATATAAGCCAAAAATCATTGACAAACCAATCAACCAGATTGTTGAGGGTCATGTACTCAACACGGGTTACTTTAGTAACCTCAGTTACTTGAGGGACTTGAGAAGGAGAGTCACTATTCCAGCCACCACATGCCGCAGACACACAGAACATTGCATGTACTTCAAACAATTCTTACTGGATCGTGACATTGTCGCTCAAGGTGGTCACTGACCCTGCCCCCCAGGTATATAACGGGGGTCCCACCTTGCAACGTCATTCCTACCAACCAGCTTTCTGAGTCTTGCTAAGCAGAAAGGTAGTGAGAGTGACTCTCCTTCTCGCAAGGTCTCACGGTCACCCTCCGTAGGGAGGGTACGTATCACGCAACAGCACGCACGTCCCCCTGGACGGACGACAAGCATAAGAGCTAACCAGGCCATCGGCTATGGACGTGAACCAATCGCCTGGACGTATGGAACGTACCAGGGACTTGGCCGTCAGCATTTTAAACTGAAAAGGCTTGAGGTGTCGATTGAGTGCTCGGAGGTCCAGGATAGGACGGAGCCCCCCCTTTTTCTTGATCAAGAAGTAGCGGGAGTAGAATCCGCTGCGACTTTGGCTCAGGGGCACCTCTCTGAGGTGCCTTCTTATCCAGTATGGAAGCTGGAGATTGGGCGTATATATACAGTATATATATATAAATTGTTTCTCCTCTTCAGGTGGAGTTGACCGGTCACAGTATATTTGACTTCACCCACCCATGTGACCATGAAGAGATCAGAGACAACCTCACAATGAAGACAATCGGTACGACTTTCACCTCATTGGTGGTACGCCGGTAGTAAACCGGACAGTCCATCAGCCATATAAATCGTTCAAAAACAAACATTCCACTCCATCACTCCATTCATTAATTCAACGCTTCACAGGGTGAGTGATTGATAGCAAAAAACATAACACCCGTGTGAAGTGAGGGGCGCTCTTATCATCGTAAAATAGACACTATGCCTACACTATATGAGGTAAAATTCTGCATGCATTGTCAATGGGAATTTAATGTTTGTGTAAGACGAAAATCTACACTAATAGCTGAATATACGTATGAGGGGCCTCAAAAACAACAAAACAAAAAAACATTCTGGGGGGATTCCTTTATGATTGCATTTTCCACTGTTGACACAAGCACAGAAGAAGCAAAGTCCATATAGCCAACAGAACATCTAGCAAGATAGAAAAGCATGGCTGGTGTACGTGTGCCTGGACAACAGGACGGTCGCTGATAAGGGCTTTGAGACGGGGAGAAGAAAAAGAGAGAGAGAGTGAGAAAGAGAACAAGAGAGGGGAGGGCATTATCTCTCTCAGATAGTAGCATGGTATGCCACAGTGTGCACGCACGCACGCACGCACGCACGCATGAACTACACACATAAACTAAGACACCATGAAACCTAATAGTAATTTGATTCAAACTTCAGTGTATACTGTATATTCTGTCATACATGAAGAATGCTAAACACTGTAATGTGTTCAGTGAAATGTGTGTATTAATCATAGATGTAAAAGCGTTCCTTTGCAAAGACTCTCTGACACACACTTCCTTTCTGTCGTTTTCTGGAACACTGACACAGACATACTTCATAAACCACTTCCCGACATTGTGCGTGTGCGTGCGTGTGCACATGGCCGTGTGCATGCGTGCGTGTGTTTGTGTTTTGATATGTGGGTATTACCCTGGCGCCACCCCCACCCGCCCCAGCTCCCCTTGGCAACACACACACACACACACACACACACACACACACACACACACACACACACACACACACACACACACACACACACACACACACACACACACACACACACACACACACACACACACACACACACACACACACACACACAGCTAGCCAAGTTGTTACATCACAAGGTCAGAGTTCAGTTCCTGACCTCTAGTGGAGTGGGGTGCGTGTGCGTGCGTGCGTGCAAGGAAATTTAGAATCAGGGATGCGTGGACAATAAGGAGAGATGTGCTGAATGGGCTAACTAAACTGTGACCATGTAGAACTGTGTTCCCAGTATGGCAGATAAGACAAAACATATTAGATTTAGAGTTGTTTAAACAGGCTTCAAATGAAGTTCATCGAGATTTAAGTTTCATAAATTCCAACAAAATGTACCTCTTTTACTAAAGATTTTATCTTATGATTATGAATAATGACATATTTATATTTCAGAGATGAACCATGTTTTTCATTCTTCCATCTGGTTATGTATCTTCCAGGCAGTGGCTTTGGCAAGAAAGCCAAAGAGTTGTGTACTGAGCGAGATTTCTTCATGAGGATGAAATGCACCGTGACCAACAGAGGGCGCACCGTCAACCTCAAGTCAGCTAATTGGAAGGTAGGGTCTCTTTGTATTATATCAATCATCATCAACAACAGGCTGTTGTTGATGCCCACCAAAATGAACAGGTTACAGGATTCTCATTCTGTTACTGTCACTGCCTGCAAGGATGGCCGCCGTGCCATTATAAACTTTCTAGTTCATACGTGGGTCATGGGTCCGCGGTGGTGGTGTTGTTGTTCATGCGCCGCGGTGCGCGGCGTGGAGACTGGAGAGGGCATCATGCGTGCTTCTGGCTGGTTGGAGCGCAGCGCAACAGCCTCATTAGTATGGCATGTTGTCTGTACTCTGCACTCTCTTTCTGTCCAGTCTTACGTGTATAGGCTGGTGATTGTGGCGAATTATATTCGTTAATAAAGAGAGAGCTTATATTGGGATATATTGTCCATGTCTGGTCAGTTCATGGTGTGTACTGTGTCATTCTCGTTTTTAACCGGGCCATGATAATGCGGTGCAATGGCGGTAGGCAGTAGCCTAATACAATGTAACCAACTTGCACAAGCATTAAAAAATGGGTTTTAATTGTCGGGTAAAATAATCTATGAAATTACTTTTCTCAGAAGGTAATTTGTAATTTAACGGGATTAGTTTCATGGGCAGTAATCCAGTAACCTAACGGCGTTACTTACAAAAGTAACGGTGCCCAACACTGCTTATTTGCAGTCTCCTACTGACTATCGGTTCATCCTATCGGTTCATGGAATAAATACAAGGCTTCATGGGTTGGGTAATTGATTTTGGGTGAAGTACTCCTTTAGGGGTATCTTGGCGTTCATTTTAAAGAGCTCTGATTTTTAAAGCAACGAAAAGGCAGACAAATGAATCTTTCATTTGATTTCAATGTAATTTTCCTTGTAGGCTCTGTTGCATGGTGTCATTCTTGGAATGCATCTACATGATTATCTGCACTGCGTGTCCCATCAACATTTATCATCCTGTCCCTCCCTGCAGGGGCTGCATTGCACGGGCCACCTCAAGATGTACAACGGCTGTCCCCCTCGCGTACACTGCGTCTTCAAGGAGCCCCCGCTCATCTGTGCAGTCCTGCTGTGTGAACCCATCCCACATCCGTCCAACATCGACACACCCCTGGACAGCAAGACATTTCTCAGCCGTCACAGCATGGACATGAAGTTCACTTACTGTGACGAAAGGTAGACACACACACACACACACACACACACACACACACACACACACACACACACACACACACACACACACACACACACACACACACACACACACACACACACACACACACACACACACACACACACACACACACACATACACATACACATACAACCTCCATGGAATCAAAATGTGCACGTGGCGTGTGCGATCACCTTATTCATCGAGGTGAAAACATGCCATTTAATGTCATTGTCTCTTATTGTAGGCTGCTATGTAGCTGCTAGGTTTCATTATGGAGTATGACTAACATCAAATTCGGCACCTATGCACACACACACAGAGAAACACACAAACCGCTGCATTCTGACAAAGTCTAAAAAATAACCCAACCAAGCAAAACATGCCCCATGCACACACGTCAAGACACACGTCCTGCTGAGTGAATCAGTTTAGTTTGGCAGGAGAAGCCAATGAGCATGAAGATGACATGTTAATTCTTAAATAAGCTTCTCTCACGAGGCGTACAAACTCTAGCCTGGCTTTGGCCAGACTGAACATCACTCACGCTTCCTCCCCGGTATCAGTTTGGACTTCGGCCCATAGGAAAGTAGTTGTCTTGACAGACAGACTCATCTAGCCCAATCACAGTGTACTAGTCTGCTCCTCATGCTTGAAAGATACCGCGCTAAAAAACAACAAGGTCTGTTTAGTTTCTACTTTCTATGTGAGCGAAATATGTTGAAGTCTATATTATGTAATAGCTGCACTTAAAAGCAGTTTTTATCGTTTCTGAGGAAACTTTTAAACGTGTTTTGTCAAGGGCAGCCATTGTTGTTTTGAAAGTACCGCGTACAGTATGTTATGTCACCATATACCGTACACATGGACCAAGCAGAGGCTGCTTTTCACTGTTGTACAGCACAGCAGTTGGAATACAGTCACTGATTGGCCCGGTCAATTCCTGACCAGGCCAAGAGCGCACGCGCACGCACACACACACACACACACACACACACATGCCGTCATCGGGCTGGGAACAGGTTGGATGGCACCCAAAACATGCTTCCCCTAGTAGCACTAGAATGCGATGACGGACGGACGCATAACAATATCAAGCTGCTTATGCAGTACAACATGTTCCCTTGGGGAAAAGTGAGTGATGTGATTCGCGTGTGTTTATGTGTGCGCGTGACTTTCGGAAAACAAAGACCCATTTTCTGTGCCTTTTTCAGTGACATTTAATAGCTGCCCAAATCATCTCCAATGATGCAGCTGAGTTTGGTGTGCGTGTCCCACTACTGCCTGGCTCAGTGTGGTGTGCGTGTCCCACTACTGCCTGGCTCAGTGTGGTGTGCGTGTCCCACTACTGCCTGGCTCAGTGTGGTGTGCGTGTCCCACTACTGCCTGGCTCAGTGTGGTGTGCGTGTCCCAATACTGCCTGGCTCAGTGTGGTGTGCGTGTCCCAATACTGCCTGGCTCAGTGTGGTGTGCGTGTCCCAATACTGCCTGGCTCAGTGTGGTGTGCGTGTCCCACTACTGCCTGGCTCAGTGTGGTGTGCGTGTCCCACTACTGCCTGGCTCAGTGTGGCGTGCGTGTCCCACTACTGCCTGGCTCAGTGTGGCGTGCGTGTCCCACTACTGCCTGGCTCAGTGTGGTGTGCGTGTCCCACTACTGCCTGGCTCAGTGTGGTGTGCGTGTCCCACTACTGCCTGGCTCAGTGTGGTGTGCGTGTCCCACTACTGCCTGGCTCAGTGTGGCGTGCGTGTCCCACTACTGCCTGGCTCAGTGTGGTGTGCGTGTCCCACTACTGCCTGGCTCAGTGTGGTGTGCGTGTCCCACTACTGGCTGGCTCAGTGTGGTGTGCGTGTCCCACTACTGCCTGGCTCAGTGTGGTGTGCGTGTCCCACTACTGCCTGGCTCAGTGGGAACTTTGGTCTCATTAGAGGACAGATTGACAGCTGTAGACAGAAGATCTCCTTAGCTTCATGTAAGGGCAAGAGAAACGCAGAGAGAGTGTGAAGCTGTGACCGTTCAACCCAACTGAGAAGAATGGGAGAAAGACTATTTCTGTACACTAAAAAGTCACTAAATGTCACTTTTGAATATTAAAAGAGGAAGACTGAGGCCGAAATGTGTTGGTGTTCTCTATTTAAACAAATGTAAGAATGTGTAACTGAGCCAGTCTTGCACTTCGGTGGTACCTTTTGAATTAAACACTACTATTGAAGGTGTACATGTACATGATGGTACATACCCAGAACATTTTGTGGTAAAAGCTATGACCTTGGCGGTTTTAATTGAAATTTTGTATGTTCCGAACATGAAAGTGCCACATCCAAAACAAGTTCCATGGCAAATTCATGGCACTAACTCAAACCTCGCACTGTGTAAGCCATTCTGGATAAGAAATGCCTAAATTGTCATTTATTCTACTGTTCCTGGAATATGAAGGCACTGAAAACTCATGACCATTTACAGCCCTCTCCTAGGAATGTTAATTTCATAACAGTGTCTAACACCCATTCCTTAAGACCTGCTTAAAACTGTAATCTGTAATGTAACTCATGTGGACTGCATGGACTGAGTTATTGAAAACATTGCAGATAAATTAGAATAGTTGAATGGAGAGATTATTGCAGTATGCAGCACTATTACTGAGGTACATCATGCCTGTCAGGGATCATCAATGTCTGTAATGTCCCGTGTCAAAATAATTCCAGGTACTTGCCATTTTAATCTGATGGCTTTTATGTGAGACCTTTTATTTTTCATCCCATTAATTTCATCCCATGAAGTACTTTATGAAAAAAGATTCAAACCACGCACGCACGCACGCACGCACGCACGCACGCACGCACGCACGCACGCACGCACGCACCAATTCCATGGTCTTCTTTAACAAAGTGAACTTTTGACAAGAGCAACGGAAAGAGATTAACTTTTTCTTGAAGCAGATTGAGGGAATGAGGGATGAGAGGGAGTATGAACTATCTATCGCTCTCTGATTTCCAAATCGCACATGAAGCCCTTTGAAGTCTAAAAGCTCCATGAATCCATGTAGAACTGATGATAATGAGTGTGTGTGTGTGTGTGTGTGTGTGTGATTATATATATATATATATATATATATATATATATATATATATATATATATATATATATATATATCTATATCTATATATATATATGTATTTATTTTTTGCTGTGCTAGTGGCAAGGCTCTATAAGGAATAAGGATGGCAATGTTGATCAGTTTCTCTGTCCATCTATCCAGCCAGCCAGCCAGCCAGCCAGCCATTCTTCTGCCACTTTAGTCCCTATAAAACATACCTCAAAAACTACTGGCTGGATTACTGTGGAAATTGCGGTGTACCTTCCGGCCAAGATAATGAACCAGACTGATTCCTCTAGCGCCACACTCAGCTTTGCTCACAATATAATAACCACACATCGGGATGAATGTTACTGATGTTGGTGAACTGAACCCATAGCCTTTCCACTAGCACCAACATGTATAAGTGAACTGAACCCATAGCCTTTCCACTAGCACCAACATGTATAAGTGAACTGAACCCATAGCCTTTCCACTAGCACCAACATGTATAGGTGAACTGAACCCATAGCCTTTCCACTAGCACCAACATGTATAGTTGAACTGAACCCATAGCCTTTCCACTAGCACCAACATGTATAGTTGAACTGAACCCATAGCCTTTCCACTAGCACCAACATGTATAAGTGAACTGAACCCATAGCCTTTCCACTAGCACCAACATGTATAGGTGAACTGAACCCATAGCCTTTCCACTAGCACCAACATGTATAAGTGAACTGAACCCATAGCCTTTCCACTAGCACCAACATGTATAGTTGAACTGAACCCATAGCCTTTCCACTAGCACCAACATGTATAGATGAACTGAACCCATAGCCTTTCCACTAGCACCAACATGTATAGGTGAACTGAACCCATAGCCTTTCCACTAGCACCAACATGTATAAGTGAACTGAACCCATAGCCTTTCCACTAGCACCAACATGTATAGTTGAACTGAACCCATAGCCTTTCCACTAGCACCAACATGTATAAGTGAACTGAACCCATAGCCTTTCCACTAGCACCAACATGTATAAGTGAACTGAACCCATAGCCTTTCCACTAGCACCAACATGTATAGATGAACTGAACCCATAGCCTTTCCACTAGCACCAACATGTATAGTTGGTGAACTGAACCCATAGCCTTTCCACTAGCACCAACATGTATAGATGAACTGAACCCATAGCCTTTCCACTAGCACCAACATGTATAGATGAACTGAACCCATAGCCTTTCCACTAGCACCAACATGTATAGATGAACTGAACCCATAGCCTTTCCACTAGCACCAACATGTATAGATGAACTGAACCCATAGCCTTTCCACTAGCACCAACATGTATAGATGAACTGAACCCATAGCCTTTCCACTAGCACCAACATGTATAGATGAACTGAACCCATAGCCTTTCCACTAGCACCAACATGTATAGTTGGTGAACTGAACCCATAGCCTTTCCACTAGCACCAACATGTATAGATGAACTGAACCCATAGCCTTTCCACTAGCACCAACATGTATAGTTGGTGAACTGAACCCATAGCCTTTCCACTAGCACCAACATGTATAGTTGGTGAACTGAACCCATAGCCTTTCCACTAGCACCAACATGTATAGATGAACTGAACCCATAGCCTTTCCACTAGCACCAACATGTATAGATGAACTGAACCCATAGCCTTTCCACTAGCACCAACATGTATAGATGAACTGAACCCATAGCCTTTCCACTAGCACCAACATGTATAAGTGAACTGAACCCATAGCCTTTCCACTAGCACCAACATGTATAGATGAACTGAACCCATAGCCTTTCCACTAGCACCAACATGTATAAGTGAACTGAACCCATAGCCTTTCCACTAGCACCAACATGTATAGATGAACTGAACCCATAGCCTTTCCACTAGCACCAACATGTATAGATGAACTGAACCCATAGCCTTTCCACTAGCACCAACATGTATAGATGAACTGAACCCATAGCCTTTCCACTAGCACCAACATGTATAAGTGAACTGAACCCATAGCCTTTCCACTAGCACCAACATGTATAAGTGAACTGAACCCATAGCCTTTCCACTAGCACCAACATGTATAGTTGAACTGAACCCATAGCCTTTCCACTAGCACCAACATGTATAGTTGAACTGAACCCATAGCCTTTCCACTAGCACCAACATGTATAGTTGGTGAACTGAACCCATAGCCTTTCCACTAGCACCAACATGTATAGTTGGTGAACTGAACCCATAGCCTTTCCACTAGCACCAACATGTATAGTTGGTGAACTGAACCCATAGCCTTTCCACTAGCACCAACATGTATAGTTGGTGAACTGAACCCATAGCCTTTCCACTAGCACCAACATGTATAAGTGAACTGAACCCATAGCCTTTCCACTAGCACCAACATGTATAAGTGAACTGAACCCATAGCCTTTCCACTAGCACCAACATGTATAGTTGAACTGAACCCATAGCCTTTCCACTAGCACCAACATGTATAGTTGAACTGAACCCATAGCCTTTCCACTAGCACCACAATTTAAATGTGGTGGGGTAAATGTTTAGTTAATCGATGGGAAATCACTTAAGTATTATAATGTGTGTGTGCACGTGCGTGTTGCAGGGTGACAGAGTTGATGGGCTATAATCCAGAGGACCTAGTTGGTCGCTCCATCTACGATTTCTACCATGCCCTGGACTCAGACACAGTCATCAAGTGTCACCAGAACCGTGAGTACACACGCACACACACACACACACACAACTTTACATTTTTCGGACTAATGCGCAGAATAGGAACACTGGAGTTCAATGTGATTAAATGCATTAAGTCTGTAACAATGGCATCCATATGTTTTGGTTATCAACAGACACAATGGTAATGTATGTGTACTGCAGGTTTGCCTGTGTGCATGTGAGTATACTGTAACAGCACATGCTTTTGAGATGCATTTTATTCTATTAAGCATGGCCAGTGTTAGCCTGATAAGACTTACACATCTGGCATGAGCACGCACGCACACATACATGCGTGCGTGCGTGTGTGCAGTGCTCTGAAGTGTCATGGTTTGTGTCTTCAGTGACAGCTCTATATCATTAGGTCTTTGTGAAAGCGGTGAAGCAGGACAGGAAAGGAGGTGATGTGATTTAGGTCTTCAAACCAAATAATGTGTGTGTGCGTGCGTGCGAGAAGAATTAATAAGGCTTAATACTATAGTATTACAGGCAAAGTGCAATTTTGTGTGTTACTGTAATCCTTAAAAATACATGACTTCCACACACACACACACACACACACACACACACACACACACACACACACACACACACACACACACACACACACACACACACACACACACACACACACACACACACACACACACACACACACACACACACACACACACACACACACACACACACACACACACACACACACACACAGCTGCTTATAATGTTGCCCTGACTTCCTCCATGCGTGCTGTACACACGCACGGTGCACGCACGCGCACACACACTAGCGTTCCGTAGAGCCTGTGACCTTTGTCCTGATTCATTCCCACGCCATACTGGACTTTAGGTTACAGCCAGAACCTCTTTATTTCTCAAATCTCTTCGAGACATTTCACTCACAAATCAATCTGCAGTTATTGTAGGTTCAAAGATCTCGCAAGCATTCCTGTTTTATTTAAGTAGGGTTTGCAAGTTGAGAGTTCTTTTCATTCAAGTAAAAAAGAAAAAAAAAAAAAGGCCTATGAGATGCATTCAACATTGTCACAGCAAGTTTGAGCTCTTGAACGGCAGTGTGTGTTGCGATGTGTTTAAGAGTGTTGCTAGATAATCAGTGTTTTAAGAGAACTGCACACAGTACTGACAAAACTATAGCAGGGTGTACAGTTTGATGTGCGCACTGAAAATAGCAGAGGTCTTGGAGCCACGATTCATAGCGCGGCGTGTTGTGAGCTCGTAGAACGGCTATTTTTGGTGTGCGACACCAGTGCGCAACTAAACGATAAGGATCCCTTTAAACACACTGTAAACTGACCAGAGATAATCTGACTTCCCAGTTATGTTACCCACGCAAGTTCACTATCTTCTTTTTGAAAGCACACCCTTGAACAACGAAGCATAAATTAAGTGAATCACCCGAGTTCGGTCTGTTACAGAGCTCTCGAGGAAAAGAGCAGCTTTTCTGATGAACAAACCAGTCAAAACATCTACATATCTCAAACGAACCAGAATGCACCTGTTCCTGCTGTCATGTATTTATTTCACCCAGTCTGTGGGTCTGTCTGTCTCTCTGCAGTATGCACCAAGGGCCAGTCGGTGAGTGGTCAGTATCGTATGCTGGCTAAAAATGGAGGCTACGTTTGGGTTGAGACCCAGGGAACTGTCATTTACAACACCCGCAACTCTCAGCCACAGTGCATTGTGTGCATCAACTATGTACTCAGGTAAGAAATGGCACAGGAAAACTAAAAGCATGGTTCTATACTGAACCAAACGGGATTCCTTATCAGGAACTGTGACATTATGGCGCTAGCAGGGGCGGCCTTAGGGATCTGGAGGCCCGTTTCAAGACCAACTATGAGGCCCCATATATACCCAATATGACATAATTATCCTGTCTATACAGGCATATTGATACAAATAGTTTAGACTGTTCAATATTGCGCACAGTCATTACTCTCGACAATTACGCAGCAACGACACCTCCTCATCCTGTCGACCCTTCACAATAAACTTAAAGTGTCTCCCCTTTACCTCCCATTTTACCCAGGTTAACAGGAAATAAGTGTAACTTAAATGGGAAAGAGTAAGGCAGCGAGTGAGTAAGAGAGAGATGGCTAGGGTGGTGGGGGGTTGACTGACGCCTGACGGTCAGTCGGAGCTTGGAGGCCCCACTAAGGGTGGAGGCCCGTTTCAATTTTAACTGGGCGCTAGCCATATATCACTGCAGAGCTCATGTCTGATGCAAAAATAGTTCATTCTAAAATAGTTTTGAAAATGTTTCTATGCATCTAAATCAACCTTTATCTCTGCATTCTGTGTGGATGTACTTACAATATAGGCATTTAGCGGACACTCTTAATCCAGAGGGACAGTAAACATGAACAATACATGGTGTCACGGTTTGCAGAATGACTGAACCCAAATGCAGAGGAAAGTTCAAATAAAGATTTATTAAAGCAAACGAGGTCAAGCTTACAAGTGTTAGCCGTAGCTGCTTACAGAAAAAACTTGGAATGCAAAATGCAACACATTGCAAAAGCAGAATGCCATAAACAGAAAGACCAAAAAGGCAAACCTTACAAAAGGCATAAAGTAGTGAAGTCCCAAAACGGAAGCGCAACACAAGGAACCAGGATCTTCAAGGTAGCACTCAGGAACAGCAAAGGTGACCACCGGACAAAGGTTTGTTTGAGGAATGAGTCCAGTATTTATAGGTGGTGGGTTGATTGTAGCAGAGTTCACAGGTTTGTAATGGGCTGGGCTGATGAGAGTGGAACCAGGTGTGTAACTAGGACTGAGGGCTGCAATGGGAAGTGGGAGTGGCCGAAGTGGAAAGACAGACACAACTGGGCAGAGGGAGATAGCCTGGTTAATAAACCAGACCGAATCAGCCGTTGGCAAAAAAAAGTTGCCTACCAGCGGATTACGGTCTGGCGAGGCTCAGTAGCATGCCTCTTTCCTACAGCAGAGAACAGGTCGGACCAATCGGGACACGGTATGCAATATAGGCGGGCTTTGGTACAGTGACGTTCAATGCTTGAGACCTTTGACTGACAGTAGCTCTGACCAATTGCGTCAAAGAGAAAATGTTCCCCGGGAAATGAAATCCAAGTGGAGCCAGCCCAGACTGATATACCGCGACAGTGTTGTGTGATATTAGTCTGGCTTATTAGCCAGGCTAAGAGGGAGAGATACAGAAAGAGGGGAATAGACAGGCAGAGGGCCAGACCATGACACATAGTAATACATGTACACAATACTGACTATTGTGTATGTGCTGCTCGCCATTTTCGTTTGTGTGTTTTGTTTTGTTTTTGTGCTTTTTGTTTTTCTTGTCTGTTTTATTGTATTGTGCTTTTAATGTATACCTTTCTAGTTTGTCTCACTGTATCTGTATACATTTATGATTCATATTTATGTGAAAACATAAATAAATCAATAAAAAATGTTATTAAAAAAAATAAAAGAATATACACGTAGCTGGCAGAAAAATTATTAATCATGGTGTCGTCCACAGTAACAGTTATTGTATTGACTTGATTTTCAATCAATCAATCATGTCTACGTAAAATGCTATCTACTTGGGATTCAAAAAACATTTAAAATCAATATGATGCATGGGATGCATAGTTATTTTCTGTCTAACGACCTCATTGCTTCTCACTCCCTCTGCTGCCCCATAGTGACATTGAGGAGAAGTCAATGGTTCTCTCCATGGAGCAGACAGAATCCTTGTTCAAGCCCTGCCACATGCCCAGTTTCTTCAGCACAGAGCCTGTGGATGTGGCTGGAGAGCCAGATGACGCACTCTTCACCAAACTCAAAGAGGAACCGGAGGACCTCACCCATCTGGCCCCGACAGCTGGAGACACCATCATCTCCCTCGACTTCGGTTTGACAGACACTTTTTTAAAATTATTATTATTATTATTATTATTATTATTATTATTAGAATTATTATTCTGATTAGTCTTGCCAGTCTTGTGCTAAGGGGAAAGACGTTTATCTTTCGGACTCATGGTTCATCCAATGTATCAGATTATCAGATTAGCCTTGCTGAGCCATGAGGCCCATAGGGCAGGAGCCTATATCCTCTTTCTATAGCATGAGGCCCATAGGGCAGGAGCCTATATCCTCTTTCTATAGCATGAGACAGCTTGATATACAAGACAAGTACATCCCCTGGACATGACGTTAGTATGTCGCAGGGACTTGACACTGAGTGCCAAGCAGGGAGGCATTGGGTCCCATTTCTAGAGCCTTTGGGGTTTGATTCCCAGCCGGGTCATACCATAATGTCATCTTATAATACATTTAAATATGTTAATATAACCTAAATATCTAGGGGACGGGGGACGAGGGACACTTGTCTCTCTTTATTTGATACTACAGTGGAGATGAGAGACAGCCTGCAGTGTATATCACTCACTTAGGTCTTTAAATGAACTCAAATAATTTAAAGCAGTGGTTTTCAACCCTTTTCACGTCAAGGCCCACTATTTATTCGACATTTGAGCCACGGACCACCATTTGATGACATTTAGCCTCCCAGACCCATGCATTTGAGCCACAGAACCACAATTTGATGACATTTAGCCTCTCTGACCCAAAACTTTCGAATATTTTGTTGATCGTTTGCCTGTTATTTAACGTAAAATGAAATCAAATGGACCCATACGGGTCCATTTAATTTAATTTTACGCTCTCAAGAGTTAAAGATCTGTAGCCTATTCAATTCTACAAGGGTCCATTTGGTTACAAACTTCTCATAATTTAGCTGGGGACCACCTGGAACCCCCTCAAGGACCACTGGTTGAAAACCACTGATTTAAAGGCATCCCATAATCCCTTTGTTGTTTACTGTGACTTCCTCTTCCCAGGTGACTCTGAGTTTGAGGAAACCCAGCGTCCACCAGCCTTCACCCAGGTCTCCCCCATGCCTCCTCTGGGGCCACCGGCCTGGGCTAGTGAGAGCCACAAATCCGTGGCTGCAGCCTCTGCTGCCCCAGCGCCTGCAGGGGACATGGGCTGCACATTCACCGTGCCACAGAAACCTCCACCTGGGAGTGCCACTCCCAGCCTGAGTAGCTGCTCTACGGTACGGATGAGAAGGGATGTGTGTGTGTGTGTGTGTGTGTGTGTGTGTGTGTGTGTGTGTGTGTGTGTGTGTGTGTGTGTGTGTGTGTGTGTGTGTGTGTGTGTGTGTGTGTGTGTGTGTGTGTGTGTGTGTGTGTGTGTGTGTGTGTGTGTGTGTGTGTGTGTGCGTGCGTGTGCGTGCGTGTGCGCGTGTGCGTGTGTGTGTTGTTGTCTATTTTCAACCATATCTCCTATCTAGATGCAATAGGGATGACATGTGAAAAACTACAGGCTATAGTTTGCCTCTAGGTCATCACAGGGCAGTCGGAAGCTTGCACGCAATTCTGGTATACAGTATATGCTGGTAGGCAATGTCGGTAAGAGCAGGAGAGCTCAGATTTATCAGTCAATATAATACAGAGAGGATTTCATTGACTTGTGGACTGTCAGTAATGATTGTCCTTTAATGGCTTCATGGTTCGACGTTGGATTGAGAGAAGGGAGAAGGTAGGGAGAGGGTAGAAGCTGTTGATGCCCTTCCTCCAGCCCCAACCTGTGAGAATGGAGGGGGTGGCTGTTTGGAAGCAACACTCAGTCACTCACTTAGCAGTGAATGGAGTCTTTGTCATAACTCATCACTCTTTCTCCCTCCCTGCCTCCCTGCCTCTCTCTCCCTCGCTCTCTCTCTCTCTCTCCCTCCCACCCCCTCTCTCTCTGTGTGTCTTGCTTTCTCCTTTTCTCTCTTCACTCCGCCCTCACACTCTATCTATGTCTCTTTTATGGCTTTTCACACTGTCCACGTTTCCCTCTGCTCTCTTGTTCCCTTCCTTCCTCCCTTCCTCTCCAACATCCATTCTTCCTCTCCTCACTCCAATCAAACAGCCCAGTAGCCCAGGTGACTACTGCTCAGAGAGTGACCTGAAGGTGGACCTGACAGAGAAACTGTTTACCCTCGACACAGAGAGAAGCAACAGCCCTGCAAGCACTGAAGTTAGTGTGTGTGTGTGTTTGTGTGTGTGTGTGTGTGTGTGTGTGTGTGTGTGTGTGTGTGTGTGTGGTTACAACACTTTTTAAGAGTTTTTCTTCTAATATTTGTTCGGCCCAAAGATTTTGGTTTATTGTCATGATTTGTCAACTCTGCTGTTGGCTTTGTCCGAGGCTTATAAATGTCTTTAAAAAATACTTTTTTTTTAATGGTAAAAATGAATGGGGAATTATTTCCTGGTGCCTCATCGTTCTGAAAGGGGGCGGGACTGCGACGCTCTATAGTCTCTGCCCATCAACAGCCTTCTAATCTAATCGAGTGATTCTCAAAATGACCCCTACAAGAATTTGGCCAAGTAGACCCCCATATCTTCCCAAATCACTGAGTGTGACACACACCTTCTATGGTAAACCAAAACTTAGTTTCAACTGAAAAGTGTCCCCTTTCAGTTGAAAATATTTTTTGTTCAGCGAAGCATGAATTAGCCCTTGCTTGCATAACAGGATATAGGATTCTGGATTCTTGGCCTAGACACTTTGACCAATCTGCTTAAGCATGATCTGTATTTGTTTCTGATTAATATCAGGTGGGCTTCAGTGACTTGGACCTGGAGACATTAGCTCCCTACATCCCCATGGACGGAGAGGACTTCCAGCTGCACCCCATCATTCCAGAGCCAGAGCCCGTGGACGGGGGCCCGGCAGGCCACGGCATATCCCCTCACCACCCAACCACCCAGCAGAGCTTTAGCAACATTGCCAGCCTCTTCCAACCCCTGTCCCCCGCTCCTCAACCTCAAAGCCAGTACCAGCCTGGTGTTTCTTGGCCCCAAGGGGATACGAGGAGCCCCCCCCAGGGCCATAGAGAGCCTAGGGCCACCGGATCTTACATGGCGAACCAGACACTGATACCCCCATACCAGGCTCTGCCCACCACCCCTGTGGCATCTATGGGTGGCAGGTCCAAAATTAATTGGCCTCCGGACCCCATTTTAACGTACCAACTGCAGCACAGAGGGGCCAAGACCTGCCTGATCGAGCCCCTCTCAGAGGAGGAGCGCCCTTCATGTCAACAGAGAGGTCTCATGCAAAAACAAAGGTGACAGACCTGGAACAAAAATTGTGAAATTAATGACATTTTAATTTTAAACCAAGAGAAAGTATAAAAAGTGTATCTATGGTAACTCACAAGCCTGTGTATGCATGTGTGTGTGCGTGTTTGTGTAGGTCCATGGAGAACTTTCTGCAGGCTTATAAAGATATGGGTCCAGCCAAACTCACCTTGGCCAACAGCATCAAGCGCCCCTTCACCCAAATGGCCATAGTAAGTCGCATCCGACCATCCACTCACCTCCAATTATTATCACCACCACCACCACCAGCAACCAGTGGGTCGGGATATAGGCATGGGTTGCAAGCTTTATGGAATGATGTCCCAACTGGAAGGATATTGTGTATGTTGAGTCCTCTGGACAACACACAATGCAGTCCCAGAAAGAGACATGGTCTTAAGGGGTGCAACCCTATGGTAGTCCATAGTTTGTTTTGAACCTCGGTTTTTGGGTCACAGTTTCTAACTTTGAGGGTTTGTGTAAACACAAACATTGTCTTATCACAAATATTGATTGCCATTGACAATGAAAGGAGAATGTGTCTGAACAAATCACTTTTTGTGGAAACACAAACATTAAATGCCATTGACAATGAAAGGAAAATGTCATATGTGTCTGAGCAAATCGACATGTTACGTCATGAAGATGTGCCCCTCACTTCACACGGGTGTGATTTTTTTAAACTACATTCTTTCAAAAACATTTTCTAATAAGAAAACAAAAACAAATCTTATATATCACTACAATAAAACTGCTTGCTTTTGTTTGTTTTAATGTCTGTATGAGGATTTAAAATGTGTTGTCCCTCTCTGTGTGAAGACTAAAGAGTACTTTGTTCAATAACTGAACTTTTTGTTATCACTGAACAAGCTCACGTGTTGTGATGCTTGCATTGGCTATTTGTGGCGAGCAACACTGTTAGTTCACTCATGGACACAGATACAGTGACATTTTGGCAGTAAGACATGTGTAAAGTACTACCCAAAAATATAATTACCGTACAAAATAAAGTGCATGAAACGTGGATGGCGAACTTTATGGTTCATTATTAAACCGAGAACTGTTGCATCCCTAGTCTTAACAAAGACACAATATTTATATTTGTACCATTGTTTCGTGTTAAATTGAAAAAAATTGATTAGTATATGATTAGGGATGATCCTTTTCCTTTAATTATATCGTGAAAAATCACACCCGTGTGAAGTGAGGGGCGCTCGTATCATCGTACATCATCATCAAGAATGGTGGTCGACTATTGGCCAAGGGTGGCCACCGACATACCCAGCCGATTTGCTCAGACACATATGACATAAATTCTCCATTCATTGGCATTTAATGTTTGTGTTCAGACATAATCTACAGCTGTTTATAGGAGGGGCTAGCACCCCTCAAACATTTGTTGTTTAGCTAAAATTAGATTATAAAAGCAGAGATGCAAAGATCAGAATGAAAATTTGATATTGGTTCCAATCAATCATACAGATTTTTGGTAATACATTTTTATTTAACTTCCCTGATGCGTACATGCAGTATGCACAAGAATATCACTCTCTACTCTACTGCACAGCTTTTTTTTTGATAGATTGTGTGTGTGTGTGTGTGTGTGTGTGTGTGTGTGTGTGTGTGTGTGTGTGTGTGTGTGTGTGTGTGTGTGTGTGTGTGTGTGTGTGTGTGTGTGTGTGTGTGTGTGTGTGTGTGTGTGTGTGTGTGTGTGTGTGTGTGTGTGACAGGATGACAGCAGCAAGCCACCAGACATGATATGGAAGAGGATGAGACATGAGAGTTGTGCCATCATTGACCGCTCCCTCAGCACAGGCTCACTGGCAGGTATGGTTGCTGCGTGTGTGTGCGTGTGGATGTATGCATCCATGTGTGTGTGTTTGTGTGTGTGTGTGTGTGGATGTATGCATCCATGTGTGTGTGTGTGTGTGTGTGACTATTAATACTATCAATGTAACCCCCCCTCTCTCAGACCCCATCATGGGGAGAATGATACCCCAACGTCTCAGCCCACTGTTGCAACACAGGAAGTCTCAATATCCAGGATGTGGGATAGATGGTGTGCTGAAGAAATCCTTCCCCCAGCAGAGCTATAGCTACACAGAATATGGCATGATGTCTTCTAACAAGACAGAGGGTGAGTTTGCTGGACATACGTTGACTTGAACCTTGATTGAAAGCACTGCGTGCACATACACTGATAAACGTGCATGAAACTTTCATGCATAAAAAAGCAGGATCGACGCCAATGGATTAGGAAGAACCTCAATAACTGTTTCAAATATTGAGCTCCGATCCACGTGCAAAATGCATGGTAACACTGTATAATAACTATACACTATTAAGCATTAGTTAAGCATTAGTAAATACTTAATCCGTCATAAAGTCATCATTTGTAAACCATTATTCATACATTACTAAACATTAGGAAATACTGTTACAAATGTTTCAACTATATATTATTAAGCATTGCCATTCATATCAAAAACATTTAACCATTTAAGAATGTCTTTCTTCTCTGTTTTTCTTTTACCTCTGCATATTCTTTACATCTGTCAGGTTTCTTTCATACCCACTACTTTGTCCAGTCCTTAATTTCTCCATGAATCCCTGTTTGCCTAACTGTCTGTCCCTGTGCTCCTGTGTCTGTCTGTCCATCCATCCACAGGTGTAGCCAGTCGTTTGTTGGCCCCTTCCTTCGAGTCCTATGGTTTGCCGGAATTGACCCGGTACGACTGTGAGGTCAACATCCCCCTGCAGGGCAACTTGCACCTCCTCCAGGGCGGCGACCTTCTGAGGGCCCTAGATCAGACCGCCTAGAGGATGGGACCTGCTGAGGGCCCTAGATCAGACCGCCTAGAGGATGGGACCTGCTGAGGGCCCTAGATCAGACCACCTAGAGGATGGGACCCGCAGTCTGCTATAAACCCAGACTTACACCCAGTCCTGGACCTCCACCCAAAGTCTGAGACCTAGGCCTTAATTGACCCTCCCGCTCCTGCTCAGAGCCTAAGGCCAGTCCACATGCAGAATGGTATTTAAATCCACAGCCTGCCTTACATAAGTAACCCAATCTATGTCCTTGGTTATAGTTCTCATTCCTACACCATTGTACAGTATAGACCTTTTATCTTCCTAAACCCAAACTAGCTGAGAACTCAGACCAAAGGCGTGAGGTTTAAAGTCATCAACTTGCCTTAAAGTAAGGCATTGTCCTTGCCACGTGCCACAAACAACCTCAAACAAACAATCTGTGCCTATAACAGCTCATTTATACTTACATCATTTTATATTATATGTGATATACTGCCATATACGACGGTGTCACTCGTCAATGATAGCTGATCGGGTCTGATTCCTTCAGATAGTTTCAGAGAGCGGTCGTGCAGTTAGAACACCCTCCCATAACCTCTCCATTACAACCAAACGCACAACAGATACAGCCATTAGCCAACCAAGCCAGCATCCCTATAAAGCCCTGTATATAGCCCATAAGACCCCATCTTAAAACTGTATTAACCCTATCTAACAACCTAAGAGGGTTAATAAAAGTAGCCTACAGTATGACACCATGCTACCTGCACACAAACCTACACTATTTGACCTTCCATGTTTTAGCCCCATCCCCATCCCCACGGCAACCTCAACACGCACAGAGCCTGAATCTATAATATCCGTATAACTATTATCACTATCCACAATTCCACACCCGCTCACATTCAAATGAGCCATCAGGAGTGTCATGCCCATGTTGCAGCACCCCAGCCCTCTGTCTTTCACAGCATTAGTTAGCTTCACTTTTGGTCTCTTTGGGTCAGCTTTATCTTCATAAATGATACACATACAGTTATTAGTTATCATGAGTCTGTTTTCTATTATTGAATTGAAATCCTTTGTGTTTTTTGGGCTGTTATTGAATCTCCCCATGTTGTTTAACCACATCAATGGGACACCATAATGTCAGTGTTGCTGTACACACTATACTTTATGTCTAACTCTCTTCATCTCTCTTTCTCTCTCGGTTTCTCACAGTTTTGTCATGTCATAGACATGCTAATAAACAAATACTAGCCTATATAACCTACTGTAAGCTTGATATTGTAAAGCTGTTTTGTTTCTTGTTAACTTGTGTGCCCCTTCAACTATGTTTTCTTTCCATTTCTTAAACCTGTATTCTCTCTCTCTCTCTCTCTCTCTCGTTTGAACAGACAGTTCAGAATCATGCTACATGCATACACATAATTATGGATTTAAGGCCTGCACTTAATGCACAAGTCACATTATTATGGAGAAGCAACAGAGGAAGAGTTGCGATGATTATTTAGGATGTAGAAATACAGCAGGTTGTGTACTGGAGCATAATCAATCAGGGTATGGACATTTTTCCTTTGGTTCACACATGAGACATAATTACATTCAAGGCATTTTATAAGTTGTTGAAACATAATATTCCTGTAACACAGAATTTGACCTCTGCTCTCGAAAGAGCTGGTGAGCTTGTATGGCAGCCTGCTGATGAATGATCGTATTGAAAGTGAAAATTAGTCAACTTTAACCATCTAACTCTGATGACTTTTTTCTCAACATTCATCTTTTTCTTCTCTTATTATTCTCTCTTTCATCTCAGTCTCACTCCTTTTTTTTAGGCGTTTGTCTTGTGCGGTGACCACTTTAAATGTGTAAATCATATAACTTTGTGCACATATGCGTTATGTATTTAAAAGAGAGAACTATAATGTCAAAGATGGTGTTTTTAGTGTTATGTTTCCTGGTACTTTGTCCTATCTACCCATGTAGATGATGCAGACGGAGCAGATTCCATAATGTTGATGCCGATTTGTCTTGATGGTTTCTCTTTTTGTGTTGTTTCAGTGTTGTGGCATTTTGATATATTCCACAGTTGTGTTTGTTTCTAATGACTGTTGGCAGGCCAGTAAAAAAGAAGAGGAAATAAGACAGATTAAAGATGAATATACAATTTCAAAGTTGCAACTTACCACAGCATTAATCATACAGCTTTTCAGTAGCATATAGCATTGGTGCCTCATAGACCATGTAACTGTAATCTGTTTTAGAGACGACTTCAACTTGTATTACGTTTCTCAGATCCACGCTCATTAACACTATGTTTCTTTAAAGTTGGTTTCTAACTGATGTAACGTGCCTTATCATTGCCTTATAGTTGTTGCAGTACTGACTTGCACCTTGAAGAAAGGCCTTCAAGTGCACAGTCCATTCCCTAATATCTGTAGATGATTTCTGTAACTCTGGGGACCTTATTACAGAATAAAACAGAAACTATAAAAGACATTGTGTCATATTACTGGAGGGGTATCATAAAGCATCCTTTTTATCTAAAACTTATCTAAACTTTTATCTAACTTTTAATTACAAATACCTATTTTACAGCTATATGCAATAGTAGCAATGAATCCATTTTGAAACCAACTTTGGTTTCATGTGGATTCATTGTGGATTGTGGATTAATTGTTTATTGGTTTAGCAGCTAATGTTAGCAAGAAAAGCAAGTTGTAAAACATAATAAAGCGTAATTATTGTTGTAAACAGCTTTATGATACAATTGAGATTTCTAGTTACTGTTGGCTCAATGCTTCTGCAATATTGATAATGTTGCTGTTCCTTGATTTTGGTTGGAGATATTTATTATAGATTGCACTAAACTCAAATTGCTGTTTTGAAATTCCCCCAAAAAACGTAGACATTATTTGTCCTAAGTAAGGATGAGATGACAGCTGTGTAACCTTCAGTATGTCTGTGCTGGCCAAAGTGGAAATAAGATTTTACAGTTGGAATATGTCCATAATAGGATCAAATTCCAATCCCTTGTTATGCTCATTTACTGTAGATGTTTTTTTTTCCTTATGACTGTATTTTATCATGCTATTGTAAAGCACTTTGTAACCCTGTTTTGAAAAGCGCTTTATAAATAAAGTCCATTATCATTAATTGTAACAGAATGCAAGTCAAGTCATTGAATTAGAAAGAGATTCAGTTGCATGTCACCTAGCATTGAACCCCTACACAGGGACATCCTCAGTGTTCTTTTAACTCAGATGACAGTCAGGGCACTATCTTCTGCCCGGCGCAAAGCAGTGCTAACAAAATGTCTTTGCTATCATCCGACCGATGATAACGTGCCGCCTAACTAGCAAAATTGGCGTGGACACACAGATGACAGGTGGAGAGGTCTCATTAAAACAGTGTTGTCAAATTACTCATTTAATTTCAACCTTGAGGATACTGTCTTGGCTCGGCAGTAGATATTTGGTCTCTCACAAAGGAGACCCGCATTTGAATTCTGGTGGTAAGGACACAACGGTTTGTAAATACATCAAAGATGCGATATTAATCCATTTTTAATGGATAAAGCCTTGGCCTGGATGAGAGGTCGTCAGGTGGTCCCCAACCTTCTTAGGGCCGATTCATACTCCTATTTTACAGCTGTTTTGGCGCTGTAGTGCCGAAATGATTTCGGCTCGTCAGAAATTTTCAGCAGCACCGAAGAGCCGACTTTGGGCGGTACCCGCCCCCCCGAACCTCAAATGACGTCACATTGTAGGCTCTACAGCGCCGAACGGACTTTTATTCGGCTCTAAAATAGGAGTATGAATCAGCCCTTAGAGTGTTTCGACACTTAACCACAACACTCTCCAGTTGGCGTGTCGGCAGTGATTCGCCAAATCACTGCCCCTCTCATCCAGGCTTCCAGCTATTGTCCTCTCTCTTATGCCAGAGCCAACAGGAGGCTCTCTCTGCCGCTTCTCCCAGCCTACGAACGGCTGTTTTCCTCAAATGACCTCTCAATCCGACCTTTGTCATCAGATTCCACACTGACTGGGCTGTACAGTATGGATTGCAGCTTCAAAGGAGGTTGAAACAATACATTATTATTACAGATGTGTAAACAGCAGATGTTTCCTGAAAATGTACACAGTAACTGTTAAGTTAAATTAACAGATGTACACATTGTAAAACCTCACTAGCCATAACTGGTATGGAGAGAAACCAACATATTGGAACATACAGTATTCAAACATAATTTCTCAGGCTGCCATGCGTCTTTAATCGACAGCTGTGGCAGCAGGTTTTTCAAGCACTCTCTTCTGATCCTGTACTGTATATTGGTCTCCACCAGGCCGAAGGCATAGGGAGAGTATGTTTTGCACTCTGTCCGTCCGCGTGTCTGTCCATCTGTGTACAGCTACTCTCCGACACCGTTAACCTGGTCGATACCAAACCTTGCACACACACTCGCTGGATGCCAACGACAAACCTTGTGCCACCATGAGACAGATTTTCATATTTTTACCTATAACTGCACCGATCATGCCCACTCCCTAGAGGCCAAGGAAAAACCTTTGAACTGCATTTTTCACATCTGCTTTTTATAGCGCCACCAGGAGGCCGACTTTTGTGAAAACACATTTTTTATATTAGCCTACTCCTCAGATTCTGTCCAAAAATCCTGCAAATAGTTACACAGTATCTTTATAGTCATGTGCTCAAGACGGATCTGTCCGATATTTCATATTCCATCCTAATTGGCTAACATTGGCTTCCAAAGTTTGCCTCAAATCATGAACG
This sequence comes from Electrona antarctica, assembly GCF_951216825.1. Lineage (NCBI taxonomy): Eukaryota > Metazoa > Chordata > Actinopteri > Myctophiformes > Myctophidae > Electrona > Electrona antarctica. The sequence continues at coordinate 35,935,248 of NC_136791.1, forward strand.
CAGCATGCAATTTATGTGAAATCTTTCACGCACTTTCCTACTAGGTTGAGGAATAAATCCCACTCTTTTCACATTGTCCTGTTATAGCGCCACCAACAGGTGGATTTTTTGCAAATCTCATTTTAGGAACAACATGCCTCAAATCATCCAATTGCCATCAAAGGCGTAAGAAGAAATGGCACCCTTTTCACATTGGCCTATTATAGCACCACCAGGAGGCCACAACCTGACCTGCCCTAGTGGAGATCTGTGCCCTGAGGGGCACTTTTTCTATAGCCTAGTTATAATCTGATTCTGATCCTATTGACATACCCATAACATTGCATCTTGAGGACACACACACACACACACACACACACACACACACACACACACACACACACACACACACACACACACACACACACACACACACACACACACACACACACACACACACACACACACACACACACACACACACACACACACACACACACACACACAATCCTGGGTGCTAGAGTCTCTCTGCCAACCCGGGGAGAGCAACGGACTGACCTCATACTGCATGACGAGTCCAAGCTGCTTCCTTTACACCTGACAGGGGGGAGTTTCCCCGGTTGAACGTAGTGCGTGGAAGGAGCACGTTATTTCCAACCAGTTCCCCCTCCATCAGGTGCAAAAAAGGAAAATAAGAAAAAGGCTGCACACTCGTAGCCATGATGCTGTATATTTATTGACAAGAATCCAACGTTTCAACCTAGGAGGTCTTCTTCAGGGAATAAACCAGCCAGAGGACAAACACACACTTATAGGGGAGCAACAACAGGTGGACTCCATAGGGGGTGTGGTCGTCATCAGGAAAAAACAATCAGGTGATTGGGAAGCCATATTGAGGCAGGTAACCATGCATAATGCCAAATATAACCAGAATAAGTTCATCCTGTTTTGTCTACCCCTCCATCTGGTGCACCTGACTAGGGGGAGGCAGTTTAGAGACCAGGATTACTGCATGATTTTGTGAGGGTAGGCCTATACGTACCCTGGGTATATATTTTTTTTACGTTGCTTTTAAACACGCAGTCACAGTAGTCAAAATCAACTCTATTAACAGAAGTGCAAGGTTTTTGACAGAGAAAACACTGGCCTCCTTCGTTTAAGGGAATGCATCTGCTGTGACCTCCAAAGACACAATGACACTATGAGAAACTTAGCTTCTAGTTGTCACTGTGCCAAAGTCAATGGAATGTGGGAGGTTTCCTTTTTTTAATTATCCCCTGGGTCAAGAATATCTAAACAAGAGGAAATAACATGAAAGGTTGTATCATTTCTATCCCATTTATTTATTTATTTATTGTCGACAGACAGACAGACAGACAGACAGACAGACAGACAGACAGACAGACAGACAGACAGACCGACAGACCGACAGACCGACAGACCGACAGACCGACAGACCGACAGACCGACCGACATAGCTGTCTATAGGAGTGGTTGCACCACTCAAAAAGGATGATTTGGTAAAAAGGATGATTTGGTAAAAAGGATGATTTGGTAAAGAGGATGGAAAAAGGATGATTTGGTAAAAAGGATGAAAAAAAGGATGATTTGGTAATGAAAAAAGTGCACTATATAAAAGTGCGAGGTGCATATTTCTGTAAAACCCAATAAAGTTGATTGTTGAATACTCCGACTACGCCACTTTTCTTAACGAGGGAAAGTTCCCAATCAATGCTCTTAATTCTGATACAAGATACACACAGGTTCGTGAGTTTACCCAGGTAAAAGAGCATAAAAATGTTTAAATACCAGGAAAAAGGACTGAGGCGGAAACAGTTATAAAGGGAGTACAAAAGCTGAATTTGTATTGGCTAGTTACATGGGCACTCTAAAATGGCCATAGAAATAAAAAAAGTCTGGGTTCGGCTTCTCCTGGTCTCGTTTCTGGTTTCTCTTCACAACAATGTCTGTCACAGAATGACGTGTCACTATCTCGTCTCACTGGTTTTACTCACTAACTCTAATACGCGGTCACGCTCGAGCTGTCCTGGCTCCAAGCTCGAATGAATGGTGTGAAAACCGTCGTCAAAACCCCCGTCTCTGCTACACAGTCCTCGGCCGTCTCGCTCTCACAGAGCCTCTTCCCACGCACAACCTCTCTGTCTGCCGTCTGTCTTAAGACTGGCGCTTGTCCATTCAAACTTCCATAGGCCCCCAAGTCATTAGCACAGGATAAAGGAATAAACAAAAAAAGAAAAAACATCCTCTTGACACCTGTCACGTGTGTGTGTGTGTGTGTGTGTGTGTGTGTGTGTGTGTGTGTGTGTGTGTGTGTGCCAGTGTTCCTACTGTATAGGGGAACTGGTGCTCATCTGCTGCCAAAACCATGGAGCAGTGTTGACACCATAAGTGGCCCCATTCAGAGAAACTGTGATGTCGCAGATGAGGGAACTGTCTGGCCCTGGACCAGAGAGAGAGAGAGAGGTGGAAGGGGGGTGGAACATATTGGACAATTATGAAAAACAGAAGACAGGACATACCTTTGGTCTACACATGGTGTTAGCAGGTGTCATGATTGACATTTCCTCTGTGCTTCCAAGGTCGTTAGTTCAAACCCTGCTAAAGTTGTGCATGCTACCAATCCCACTATAATGGGTAAATAGTCAAATGTAGCACTGCAATTACAGCCAATTATAATTGATTAATCTTTCAGTTCGTTTTTTGAGGGGCGCTAGCCATAGTCCATAGGCCAGCCAAGTCTATGGACTTTGTTTGTTTAGGGTAAATTATGATGTAATTTGTGCCAGCGAAGTCTATGGACTTTAATTATTTTACTTGTTTATAAAGTGTTAAATGGTCTTCCTACCACGACTGCCTGCCTAGATATGTCTCAAACCGCTCCCTCAGGTCCTCCACTAGTGGCCTGCTCGCGGTGCCTATAAAAAGATGGCGACTAGGAAATACGATGAGGTAGCTTTCTGCTTCTGCATGCCAACACTTGACTTACTTAAGCCCTTTGCTCCCTTAGGGTGCATAGGCCGTTGACAAATGTCCTCCATTTCACACGGTTTTTAGCCGCTCTTTCGAGATCTCCCCAGTTGAGCCCACTCTCTGCCATTTCTGCCTCGATGCTCCTTCTCCAGCTGTTCCTGGGGCGACCTCGTTTCCTTTTCCCCTGGGGGTTCCATTTCATGCAAACAGCCTGGAATAAATTCCCGCTACAGCTTAGACAAGCACCCTCTGTAGATGTCTTTAAAGCACAGCTCAAAACCCACCTCTTCATCTCTTGCTTTTGAGCTTTTAAAACCTCTCTGTGGTCTTATTCATGTACAAATTTTTCGGCCTAATTTGCTGCCGTTTTTTATGCTCTTTGCTATTGTTTTATTGTCTTAATGTTACTCTGTTTTTGCTTGTTTATATGGTATTTTATGTTTTTCTAGTTTTTCTCTTTTCTGCCTTGTAAAACACTTTGCGTTGTATTTTTATGTCATGAAAGGTGCTTTATTATAAATAAAGTGTAATATTATTATATTAATGTTTGTTTAGGGTCAATTATGATTTGTGCCAGCCAAGTCTATGGACGTTAATGTTTGTTTAGGCAGAAATATTGCAATAAATGTATTTCATTTTTCACGGACATGAGAACATCAACATGCCTCCAACAATCTGGGCACATCACACGTGTTATGATGTGATTAATTAGACCATAAAATGACCATAAAAGTAGGCTACAAAATTATGGCAAATACTCATTACAGGTCATTTTATCTGAATCCAAAGAAAGTCAAATGTACCTTTGAGTAGTTCAGATATCCATTTGTCCAGAACCGCAAATCCGACCAATATGTCCGACTCATAATATTAAGGGCTTTGTCAACGTACCCGTTGTACTCATCTGTGTCCCTTTTTTGCCCATATCTGGAGATCACTAAGGTCATCAGCATATGCCCATAATTGAAATTCCCATATATGGGCATATTGGTTGGATTTGCGGTTCTGGACAAATGGATATCTGCCCGCGACGTGGTGTGAGGGCAGCAAAGCGGCCTGCTCTAGATGTGAGGGCTGCTTAGCGGCTAAACCTCTAGTTTATAGAAAACAGCCCACCCCTGTGGCAGGTGCTCTTTTAGGGCATCACAGAAAAGATATATCACTAAACTGATCTTAAATTACAAAACATATATGTTTAAATAATGTTCTGTTGGCCACTTATTCGATCAGTCGATTCACCCTGCATCAAATTGATGGTTTCATCAAACTGACTATAGGGCAGGCTATACGAATTACTGTGATCCACTAAGATACAGGACTCAGAGGCCCTAAAGTGGAAAATTGTGTCTCCAATCTCTTCCTGTGTGTTGACCCGCCTGTCCCTCTGTCCAAATATCTGTCCACCCGTCTGACCATCCGTCCGTCCTGTGGGACTTAGTAGGTCTCAAAACGTCTCTTGTCTAATGAACTGGTCTGGGGTCAGTTTGTTTATCTTCCGGTCCAATCCCAGGACACTGGCCACTGTGGCCAGAAGTTCAGAACTGATAGAAACTGGCCCCAGTACAGCTCACATCTCACTGAAAGCAAACATTCTATAGTAGTTTCCCATGTTAGCCAGGCTGGACGAATGCCAAATTTGTAGAAAATAGAGGGAGAGAGAGAGGGGTAGAGAGAGAGAGAGAGAGAGAGAGAGAGAGAGAGAGAGAGAGAGAGAGAGAGAGAGAGAGAGAGAGAGAGAGAGAGCTTTTTAGTTTAGCACGTAGATCAGACTAGAGCAATAAGGCCACTTTGCCCAAAGTATAGAAATCCATCTCACAATTATGAAAGTTGTCATGATACATGTACTGAATTTTCTCATCACATTATTATTGATTATGAATAAAAGAAAAGAAAAGAAAGTTGTATATCATTTTGGTTTATACCCCAAAATGAATGCAAATATTTTATGGCTGCTTGAGTTGTGCAAAGCTACCCATGGATTTGTAAGTAAAATATAATGGACACGTTTGAACAGGCAGCAGATATCATAGAATCTTTAGTTTTTGTAAAGGGGAAGTTTTAATTAAAACTGTAACTGTATGACACCGCCCTGTTGGACACCTGTTTTACTACCATTTTTGGCCTATATAGACAGCTATGTGTGTCTGTCCCTGTGTCCCTGGGTCTGTCTGTCAGAGCACGGAAATAGCGTTATAGCGTTTGTTCACCCCCAAGTGTCACTGTTGCACAGTGACAGCCTAACACACAGACACACACAGGCCAGGGAGGAGGGCTTGTACAGTACAGTACAGTACAGTACAGTACAGTACAGTACAGTACAGTACAGTACAGTACAGTACAGTACAGTACAGTACCACTCACTTCAGACGGGTCTGATTTTAAACTTTTTGAGTGGTGCAACCACTCCTATAGACAGCTATGTGTGTGTGTGTCCCTGGGTCTGTCCCTGTGGCCGAGCACGGAAATAGCTAGCGTTTGTTCACCACCAAGTGTCACTGTTGCACAGCCTAACACACAGACACACACAGGCCAAATTTATAATCACTAGAATGTCTCTATCAGAATGTCTCTATCAGAATGTATCAATCAGAATGTATCAATCAGAATGTATCAATCAGAATGTCTCTATCAGAATGTCTATCAGAATGTCTCTATCAGAATGTCTCTATCAGAATGTCTCCATCAGAATGTATCAATCAGAATGTATCAATCAGAATGTCTCTATCAGAAAGTCTCTATCAGAATGTCTCTATCATAACTCTCTATCAGAATGTATCTATCAGAATGTATCTATCAGAATGTATCTATCAGAATGTCTCTATCAGAATGTATCTATCAGAATGTCTCTATCAGAATGTCTCTATCAGAATGTCTATCATAACTCTCTACCAGAATGTCTCTATCAGAATGTATCTATCAGAATGTCTCTATCATAACTCTCTACCAGAATGTCTCTATCAGAATGTCTCTATCATAACTCTCTACCAGAATGTCTCTTTCAGAATGTCTCTATCATAACTCTCTACCAGAATGTCTCTATCATAACTCTCTATCATAACTCTCTATCAGAATGTCTCTATCATAACTCTCTATCAGAATGTCTCTATCATAACTCTCTACCAGAATGTCTCTATCAGAATGTCTCTATCATAACTCTCTACCAGAATGTCTCTTTCAGAATGTCTCTATCATAACTCTCTACCAGAATGTCTCTATCATAACTCTCTATCAGAATGTCTCTATCATAACTCTCTACCAGAATGTCTCTATCATAACTCTCTACCAGAATGTCTCTATCATCAGAATGTCTCTATCATCAGAATGTCTCTATCAGAATGTCTCTATCATAACTCTCTATCAGAATGTCTCTATCATAACTCTCTATCAGAATGTCTCTATCATAACTCTACCAGAATGTCTCTATCAGAATGTCTCTATCAGAATGTCTCTATCATAACTCTCTATCAGAATGTCTCTATCATAACTCTCTACCAGAATGTCTCTATCATAACTCTCTATCAGAATGTCTCTACCAGAATGTCTCTATCAGAATGTCTCTACCAGAATGTCTCTATCAGAATGTCTCTATCATAACTCTCTATCAGAATATCTCTATCAGAATGTCTCTATCATAACTCTCTATCAGAATGTCTCTATCAGAATGTCTCTATCAGAATGTCTCTATCAGAATGTCTCTATCATAACTCTCTATCATAACTCTCTATCAGAATGTCTCTATCATAACTCTCTATTTATAACTCTCTATCATTTTTAACCGTCCTAAACCCTATAAACGTCTATCATGGTGATTTTGGGTTTTCCCGTTAGGATCGTTACCTGGAATGTTCGAGGCTTGGGGGGACAGGTTAAGCATGCAAAAGTACTTTCTCATCTTAAAAGTCTCTCCACTGACATTGCCTTTCTGCAGGAGACACACCTTCGCACTGAGGATCACAGTATAGGCTCCGCAGACCCTGGGTTGGACAAATATTCCATTCTAACTTTAATAGTAGGTGGCGCTCCCAATACGTTTGCACAGCTTTTTGAAATCATTATACCCATACCGTACCTAACACCACGCCAAAATTCAAAAACTAGTCACCAAAAGCCGAATATTTACAAGTGCGACCCCAGCTATCATGTAGGACTGTCTTAATGCATATAAATACAGATCTAACTATAGATATCATTGCTGTTGTTGTTGTTGTTGTTTTTTTGTTGTTTTTTTTGTTTTTAACTCTATTACTGGTAAGGTCTTTGTTCCTTGATGCTATAATTTTACCAGATACCATGTATTTAAAAAGTACTCCTCTGGTATGGCTGGATCACCATCTAGTGGAAGAATGCAGTTTTCTCAGTCGAGACCACATTTTGTTTAACATTTATACAGTTGAGCTTTTTGAGAACTGAAATGCATTCGTATCTAACTCAGTATGGATATTTATCAGACAATAAAATTGTGTTATGTATGCAAAGTCAGTTATATTTGCAAGGTAGGACATAAATAAGTTGGTATAACCGTTTCAGTATAGGGCCATTCATAAATGATGTACTGCCTCAGGTAAACAGTGACTATGAACTAAACAGGGCCAGCCCACTCTCTTATGGAAAGTATGATTTGCAACAAATCTCACTGCTGTAGATAGTGTACAAGCAGACACAATGATGTAACAGGTGCATGGAAATATATGTCACAGTCACCATAATCTATTATTGGTAAAAATGTAGCTGATAGCTTCAATCCAATTTACTCAAATAAAATCCTAATATATAATCCTATGCTTTGTAGAAGATATATGACATTTAAGGTAGGGTAAGTGGTTAAAACTAAACGTTTTAACCACTTTGTTAAAGGGTTAAATCACTATATTCTGATAGTAATCATAGTGTTTGTTCAGTTCAGTCTCCAGCTCTTTAATGAACAGGAAATCACACCTGTGTGAAATGAGGGGCGCTCAACCGCTCTTATCATCGTATATCATGATGTAAATTCTCCATTCATTGTCAATGGGAATTTAATCTGCATGTGTGTAGGACAAAATAGCCGATTTGCTCATCCACATATGATGTAAATTCTCCATTCATTATCAATGGGAATTGAAGTTTGTGTAAGACAAAAATCTACACTAATAGCTGAATATAGGAGGGGCCAGCGCCAGTCAAACTTAAAGTGGCAGATGCTTTTTTTATTTTTCTTATATGTTTTAGGGCCATGTCATATGATCTACCTGCACAGCCTCTGTGATCTACTGACTACTGGTAGATCAAGATCTACCTTTTGGGCAACCCTGCTGTATAATGTCAAGTGGCAAAAAACTACTTTCTGGCCTTAATAGCCCATACATCCAAACAGATTTTTTTTCTTCTGTTTTACATTTTTGATTGCATTAAATTACTTTAAACAACATGAAAATTCACTTTGCCACTCGATTTGCCACTCGATCTGCCATTCACTTTATGCATGTGCATACCCTCTATAGTTGTTGTTGTGAAATTACCTCTTGCTACAACTTAAACATCTAATAAGATCTCATAGAAAGGCAGCTGCAGCCGACAGAGCTATGCACAACTGCAGTTCGCCTCGGTTCATATTTTGTGTGGCCTTATTCTGTGTTGGGCTAGTACTTTTTCACTTGTAGAAAATGGTACTGATGATTTATGTTAAGCCTATAGTTAGTTACTCATTAAATGCCTAGTTGCTGTTAATGATATTTGGCCTGGTGTCCTATTTTCTAGACATCTCTGGGTTTACATGCAGTCCCTTTCACCTGGAAAAACTATAGTATTTCTGTTCCCAAAAATGCATACTGCAAAGATTCAACTGCTTTGACTTCAGTAGTAGTAAATGTTTCAATAAAAGTGTTATTAACTGGTCCACACGGCCATAGACAGCTACGTCTATTCTACAGTACAATGTTTTGAGTGGTGTAAACCACTCCTACAACTGGCTTTGTTAGTGCAGAAAAAATGAGCATGGTTGCTATGTTCACCCTGTTCACCCGGGTGTGATTTAATTACGTCAGACATGATTTCATTACGTCAGACAGGCTATATAAGACCTTACACCACTCAGTTCACACGGGTGTGATTTTTTTTTAGAACTACTGGCTTTGTGTGTTTCCCCTGTGACGTCATGTGGCAGCCAAGTTTATGGACTTTTTATTATGTTTGCTTTAAACATGTAGCCTCATGACTGATGTCAAAAGGCTTTGCCACATGAAGTACAAGCTCTACATTGAAGCCACATGTATCTAGATCCAGAGATCTATATAGGACATAGATACATAGATAGGTGTGCAACATCTTTATTATTATTTTTTAAACTAAATTACGATTTTGTAACCAATGTTTTCACCCAGTGTCAATTATCTAATGTAATCAGGGGCTCTACACTCCATCTGACAACCTGGGGAGACCTCATGCTTCCTTCAATGCATGAGGAGTCCAAGCCGCTTCTTTTCACCTAACAGGGGGAGTTCCTTTATTGTTTTTCTTTATTATTGCATGCTTCAATAGCGAGGCGCACTGTGGCAGTATAAGAGAGCAGAGTATGATGTATGTGATGATGTCACTTCCATCAGAGGAGAGAGTTTTAGTACTCTGCATGTGCGGTGAATCAAGCATTGCTTTGTGTCTTTTCCAGAATAATCACAGAATTGAACCAATAAACTTGCCAAAGAACGGTCAGCCTAACATTAGCATTTCAACCGGACAGAGTACACCATACGAGGGTGGAAGGGTGGTCATGTCTGGGAATGAGCCTCTTGACAGGGAACACCCACACTACATGTCCTGTGATGAGGCTGGGGGGGAGGAGCCTCTGGAGACAGGGAGGATCCCAAGGTACAATTGCATCTATGAGAATGTTGAGGAAGACGAGGATGATGATGAGGACTCGCCACCAGAGCGGCAGATTGTTGTGGGCATCTGTGCCATGTCCAAGAAGTCCAATTCCAAGCCCATGAAAGAAATCATTGACCGTCTCCGTCTGTTCAAGTACATCACTGTCGTAACCCTTGAAGAGGATGTCATCCTCAACAAGCCTGTCAACAACTGGCCTCTCTGTGACTGCCTGATATCCTTCCACTCCAAAGGTTTTCCATTGGACAAAGCAGTGGCATATGCAAAACTCAGGAATCCGCTTGTCATCAATGACCTGGACCTCCAGTATCATATCCAAGATAGGAGAGAGGTGTACAGAATCCTGAAGGCAGAGGGGATCCAGCTAACTCGTTACGCTGTTCTTAACAGGGACCCAGCCAGACCACAGGAGTGTAACCTGGTGGAAGGAGAGGATCACGTTGAGGTGAACGGGGAGGTGTTCCAGAAGCCATTTGTAGAGAAGCCAGTGAACGCAGAAGACCACAATGTTTACATCTACTACCCAACCTCTGCCGGAGGGGGCAGTCAGAGGCTCTTCCGAAAGATTGGCAGCCGAAGCAGTGTTTACTCCACTGAGAGCAGCGTAAGGAAAACAGGATCATACATTTACGAGGAGTTCATGCCTACCGATGGTATTGATGTCAAGGTCTACACAGTGGGCCCTGACTATGCCCATGCAGAAGCAAGGAAGTCGCCAGCCCTTGATGGCAAGGTGGAGCGGGACAGCGAGGGCAAAGAGGTGCGGTATCCTGTCATTCTGAATGCGAGAGAGAAACTCATCGCTTGGAAAGTCTGTCGGGCATTCAAGCAAACTGTCTGTGGTTTTGACTTACTCCGTGCCAATGGTCAGTCGTACGTTTGTGACGTCAACGGTTTCAGCTTTGTCAAGAACTCCATGATGTACTACGATGACTGTGCAAAAATAGTGGGGAACATGATTATGAGAGAACTGGCTCCACAGTTCCAGATCCCCTGGTCCATACCTCTGGAGGCTGAGGACATTCCAATTGTCCCTACCACCTCTGGAACCATGATGGAATTGCGGTGTGTAATCGCTGTCATTCGACATGGAGACCGAACTCCCAAGCAGAAAATGAAGATGGAGGTTCGTCACCAAAGGTTTTTTGACCTCTTTGAGAAATGTGACGGATACAAAAGTGGAAAGCTGAAGTTGAAAAAGCCAAAGCAGTTACAAGAAGTGCTCGATATTGCTCGGCAACTCCTCGTAGAACTTGGACAGAACACGGATTCCGAAATAGAGGAGTCCAAAGCAAAGCTTGAACAACTGAAAACAGTACTTGAAATGTATGGACAATTTTCCGGCATCAATCGTAAAGTTCAGTTGACCTACCTTCCACATGGGTGCCCTAAAGCATCAAGTGAAGAAGATGTGAAGCCGAATGACCCGTCTCTGTTGCTCGCCCTGAAGTGGGGTGGTGAGCTTACCCCAGCAGGCAGAGAACAGGCTGAGGAGTTGGGGAGGGCATTCCGTGGCATGTACCCTGGAGGGCAAGGGCAATGTGGTCTTCTGCGATTGCATAGCACGTACCGGCACGACCTGAAGATCTACGCCTCTGATGAGGGCAGGGTGCAGATGACTGCTGCTGCCTTCGCCAAGGGTCTGCTGGCACTGGAAGGGGAGCTGACACCTATCCTGGTGCAGATGGTGAAGAGTGCCAACATGAATGGACTGCTGGACAATGACTCGGACAGCAATTGCCAGCAGAGGGTCAAAGAACGACTGCACGAGATTCTGCAGAAAGACAGGGACTTCACCACAGAGGACTACGAGAAGCTCGTTCCCACCAGTGGCACATCTCTGGTCAAGTCTATGCAGATGATCAAGAACCCAGTGAGGACGTGTGAAAAGGTGTACTCGCTCATCCAGAACCTTACTGTGCAGATCCGTCAGATGATGGAAGACCCCAAGTTCACTGACATCCAGCTATACCACAATGAGACCCTCGAGCTCATGTTACGGCGCTGGGCCAAACTTGAGAAAGATTTCAAGATTAAAAATGGACGCTACAACATCAGCAAGATTTCCGACATCTATGACTGCATTAAGTATGACGTACAACACAACAGCTCCCTCAAGCTGGACAACACCATGGAACTATACCGCCTCTCTAAGGCGCTGGCTGATATTGTTCTACCACAGGAATATGGTATCACTAAGGCTGAGAAGCTAGACATTGCCAAGGGCTACTGCATCCCCCTCATCCGCAAGATACGCTCAGACCTCCAGAGAACGCAAGACGACGACACTGTCAACAAACTGCATCCTGTATATTCCCGTGGTGTGACGTCACCCGAGCGCCATGTGAGAACCAGGTTATATTTCACCAGTGAGAGCCATGTACACTCCTTGCTTTCCATTCTGTGCTATGGAGCACTCTGTGATGACACCAAAGATGACCAATGGAAAAGGGCCATGGAATACCTCAAAGTTGTTAGCGAGCTCAACTACATGACGCAGATCGTAATCATGCTTTACGAAGACCCCAACAAGGACCCCACATCTGAGGAGAGGTTTCATGTGGAGCTGCACTTCAGTCCTGGGGCCAAGGGCTGTGAGGAGGACAAAAACCTGCCCTCTGGGTTTGGCTATAGGCCTGCATCTCGGGGGAACGAGGGCTCTAAGAAGAGTTCACAAAATAATAGTGATGAGGAGTCTACTAAGCGCGACAAGCCGGACCGGGCTCTTAGGATGTTCAAACGACTTGTGTCAAACCCAATCTACTATATAAACAGGAAGCTTACCCGCTCCAAGAAGATAGGCTCTGTGGACGTTCTGGCAGAGAACAGTGCCCATAAGCAGAGACCTACGAAACTCAAGCTTACTACTGGATTAGGTCCTCAATCAGCATCAGATCTGCCAGGTTTCGAGTTGTACTCAATGGTGACCCTGCACAACTCCCTCTCGCTGAAGCAAGTGGATGATTTCCTTGTGTCTATTGCCAAATCCCATGATTCCATCTCAAATCTCTTGCCGTCATCTGCGGCTGGGAAGAAAGCACCTCTCAACACGTATACTCCTGCTAAAGTCTTGCCTTGTCGTTTCACACAGGGAATGACGCTCCTTGAAATGGCTGGAAAGAAGAGCGGTGCAACTCCCAAAGCTCATACTCAGAGCTCCCTGGAGCACAATGAACTGTGTAAGCCCATCTTCCAGCTAATGGAGGATCTAAAAGATGCCCCTGGAACCCCAGCTCCCCACCAAACCAGTGTGAATAATAAACTGGTCATTTCCATCCCTGATATAGAACTGGTGACGGGAAGTCACCAAGCGCAACAGGAACCCATGTCTGAAGACACCATTAGTTGAATGGAATTTAAGATGCTTTTATTGCCATGCGAACCAGTTTGGTGCAGGCAATACTTTTTGGTATAGCTTTTGTTTGCCCTGCAGAATAGAGAATGTTCATGAAATTCCCAAAAATGATTCCACTGACAATCTGTATGTCTTGTGTGACAAGGAAGTGGAACTTTTCATAGATTTCATAGATAGCTGGATTGACAGCATTATCATCAGCGTTGTGGAAATTATTAGTGTGTTTAACACATTATCTTTTCGATGTTTCATTCCATGTTAGTGTGTATTTCACACATTTAACAACTTAAATCCTTGATACTTTGTAAACTTGACTTCTGGCTCGTTTTCCCCTGTACACCACACTCATTGCCTAAAATAGCTGTTTTACAAGCTCATGCTGTGACGCGTTGTGAGCTTGTAGATCGGCTATTTTTCTGAATAGGGATGCTAGGGTTCAGGTGGTGTTAAATGTATTGTTATCGAAAGCAAAATAATTTATGGCATTTAATTTTTGTTAGTGGGGGAGAATGTTGCTATCTAGAGTAGGCCTACCGTATATATGGGTCTGGTGTTAACTGAAATAGTACAGAATATATGAATGATTCATTTTGTTTTCTTTATTATTTCATTGCACGTTCTGTTTGCTCTACTAGCCTTTGTGATGTGGAGATACTCTGTGACCAAAAGAGAATGAGCACGATGTATTTGATGAGGCTTGGAGCAGGGCTCATCATTCCAGGTTGGGATGGCCATTTTCATAAACTTTATCTTTGCCACGATTATACAGAATGAGTGGCCAATAATACCAGAAACACAGGCCTAGCCCTAATGTATACTCCTCTTAGCTCATTCTCTGCTAAGGCGACATTGGACGACTAATTATTTATGGTCACAGATTGCCTATAGGACGATATCGAACAACCCCTTAGTTTATAATGTTTAATAATGATTTTTACCAGCTCTTGGAGTCATCGTTGACCGGCAACGCTTTGCTTCCACGTTGGTGACGTCACTGATTATTTTCCTCCGTACAGAATATCTTTTTATTGGAATTGAAGCTCAGATTGAGGTGATCATACAAAACATCCATGTTTTAGGAGCTCCATAAAAATCATTGCGACCTCGCGGGACCGTTTCAGCACTTGTGATGAAAATTAAAGTATCTAACGAGTGCTAACGAGGCTGCACTACTAACTTTGGGGCAGGCCCGTCTAGAGTTTAAATGGACAGGTATTAGTCAAAGGGGAGACATCGAATAGCAAGGATGGATGGGGAAGGATCAACATATGGAATGTCAGAACAGGTCAGCCCCATATATGGAGATCTAAGGGTTTGAGGTTTGAGGTCAGATGTAGAGTTTTGCTGCCCAATATTGATGACATCAGGGATCTCCATATATGGGCTTAATATTGATGACATCAGGGATCTCCATCCCTGATGATGTCACGTGATGTCACGTGCTCCATCCCTGATGATGTCACGTGCTCTCTCACCCGACCAACCAACCAACCAACACACACACTGACGGGAAATGCACAATTCCATAGTTAACTGCGACCTTCGGTTGCAATAACATAAAATAGCAGTATAATTTTGAATTTCATATAATAATTCAGTTATAGGTTTTAGGTTTGAGTGGAATTTGTCCATCACACCAAAATGTGCGAATTCTCCATCTAAATCCACTCTAGTCCTTTACATTGTATGCCTCAATAATGTCCGGGCCATAAAAGCCTACTGTAGCTGTGCCACTATAGGTACTAAAACATTAAACAATAAACAAAACTTACAAAAGTTTTCTTTCATATGAACATGAAAACACTTTCACCATGTCAGTCCACCTCCACCACTCTTCTTACCAGGGACCCATGTACAGAATACACACTGGAAGATCTACTTATTTTCTCAATATCAAATCAATGTCTGTTGTGCTTAATATAAAGGATTGGAACATAATGTATTCTATCAAACATCAAATGTTTGAAGGACAAGATGTTTTCCAAAACTGAATATATTGTAGCATTCTCAGAGATGTTAGTTATTTCAGATGGCTGTAATACATCAAATGGGAGTTTTTTCCTCTGTTGAAACAAGTTAAGTTATCTGGGAGGTTTTTCTCTATGTTGAAAGAAGTTAAGACTAAGAGTTATCTGAGGACAACCTTAAGTGATGATAGATTAACTCATTCTAAAGGCTGTGTAACTGTTCCAATCTCTCATTGAATTTGTAAATGCATTTGAGTTCATCCTAAGGTAAATAGGCTACCATATTATCCCATTCTGGGCGGGAACCTCTTTTGGTGTTTTAAATAAGCATTATGTTATACTTTAGCTATTGAAAAATAGCAGATCTACAAGATCTACAAGGTCGTAGCGCGCCACCGAGTGGCGCGCTACGTACGACCTTGTAGGTCTGCTATTTTTGAAAAATCGTAAAAATGCGGCACAAATCTTTGAATATATATTCTTTCAAAGCTAACGTTTTTTTTATTTCGACGTCAGGCCTAAATGGGTTATAAGTCACATGACATAACATGCAGTAGCTTATATTCACGTTTATCCCATTTAGACCTGAGGCCGATTCTAAAAATGCCTCTTAAAACATAACCTAGGTTTTCTGAAAACCTTAAAATTCTTGTTAAAATATTTAATTAAATTTCTCCATGTATATTTAACAACTAATGAGACACAGAGGTAGCTCCCAGATTGAAAGGAAAATCTAAATGTTGCTTGTCAAGAAAGGTTTAATTTGTGTCAACTACAACAGGCATCACTTCAACTGAATTGAGATTTTTAAATAAAGAAATGTGTAAAATCCCCTAAAACATATTTGTCCTTATTCTGCTTTCTGACCCTTACGCTGTCCATGGTGCTGAATGGCACCTAGTAGCTATCAGAGTCAGAGAGTGATTTACACATAGTGTAACATACCAAACTAATCAAACTTACCATGAAACTGCATTTGAAAACTTAGTTTAAGCTGCTTCAGACATAATGCACACAGTGTTTTTAAAGTTCAAGACTGTAAAAACTATAATTGAGACATTAAAGCGAGTATATTTGTATTGTTCGTACTGTTGTGTCTTGTACGATTCTAGTTGAAGATGCAGTGATTTAACTAGTAAATCTGGGACCCATTTGAATGACCACCTGGCTGTGGGACAAACTGCATCACTGAGATGCAGTTTGTCATGTAACTCTGCTGTGCCTTTTCTATCAATAGCCTATGTTGGAAATGAGGAAATGTTTCCTGGCCAGGTAACCTTGCCACACCTAGGCTAAATTAGGCATTAGCAAGGAGGAAGCCAACATTCTTACTCTTAAAAGCTAGCAGATATTTTAGTGTATGGTGTACTGTACACTTGTCTCGTTCACTGATAGGGTTCCAGATTTTACATCTTTTTGTGTTATGTTTTTGTGTTGAAATGGCGACACTGTTCTAGTTTGGGACCCCGGGACCAACAAGGAGTACAGTATGTCTGTCTGGTACTCATTTAACTTGAAGAAGGTAATAGTTATCCATTTGTTAATGGTGGACTGGCAGTCGGTTACAGAAGAGAGGGTCTAGACTAATCAGTGTACAAAGGTGAAGTTACTTTAAAAGCCAGTGAACATATAGTCTTGCCATTGCTACCCTAACTCTGTTGCACTGACAATCCTGTCTCGCTGCGATAGTACACATGACATTGTGTCTACTGTACAGTGTACACATCATCTTAGGGGTTTTCATCCAGTTTAAATATCACTCAAGTACTTGAAAGGTGAGTAATTTTACTCAATATTCTCAATATTCATACTGTATAATAATTCATTTGTATTGTAATTCATCCACATGATTTCCCGCTGGCTGTTTTTATGGTCAAATGTAATGATGATGTATAATGTAATATACAGCCTCCACACTAAGATGAAGTTTGAGAACATTCTCGAAGAAATAGATGGCTTTGGCCGTTTTCAATTCCTGATCATTGCACTGCAGTGCATCCCTCGAGTAGTTCTACCCTGTCACTTCCTGCTGAACAACTTCATCGCAGCAGTGCCATCTCACCACTGTGACACCAGTGTCCTGGATGATGGGGGACACTTCAGGAATCTAAGTCAGGAGCAGAGGATGACTATTGGCATTCCCCTACGGGAAGATGGGAGTCCAGACTCCTGTGAGATGTTCTCAGAGCCACAGTTACATCTCCTGTCCCATGCTTTGGATGGCACCAATGCATCCATGGTCCCTTGTCAGAGTGGATGGCGTTATGATAACACAACCTTCAAATCTACTCTTGCCACTGAGGTAAATATGAGTTACTTAAAATGTGCAATAAGCATAGCAGTGTCAAATCAATGCCATCATCTGATTCTTAACATTATGTTCAGAATGATCCTCCACCAATCAATAATGCAACTGTTTGCATTTAAATAAACGTTTCCATAGTCTTAAAGAAATGCCTTCTATGCTTTGAAATAGTTGTAAGTTTTACTGTAAGTTTATTTTACAATATGGACAGCTTTGTTAATTGTCCACGTCACCCCTTTTGCAACCAGATCTTATTTTAATGATGTTTAGGACACAAGAAACACTTTCCTGGGGGTTTTTATGTGTGTTTTTTCCTTTCTTTTCTAGTCATGACGCCATCTTCATGACCAAAATCTGTCATGAAAATGTGGTCTCACTTCCTTCCTGGACTGAGATGTTGTCCAGGAAGGACGGGTGTCTCCCCCATAGACTCCCCCATAGACATAGATAACAATAGATGCTCAGTGGCTGCTGCAATTGGAGCCATGTGTCTCCGGCGTAAGGAGGAAGTCAAGCAAGTCAAGTGTGGAAGGCACACTGCGTCGCTGTCACTCAAGTGACTACTGGCCAATCACAGCACGTCTTTTCTGGGACTTATCAATCAGTCCAACAGAGCTTTATTGGCATGAGAAAACAAACGTTTACATTGCCTCTCATTGGCCTACCCAACATCCCCTTCTGTGACACACACTGAAGCTTGGCAAGCTTCCGTGCATGCTTCCCCTATGCTTCACAAGGAATCTCGGTAAAGCTTGCTTCCTCTCGATAAACACGCACCCCAGAGCAGAGGGGGGCGTCTACCTTTTTAGGTCTATGGTCTCCCCTCCACAAGTGCACCCAAGCATTATGGTCATTGTAGGAATTCAACAATCCAGTAAAACCAGAGTCAAACACAGACTTCAATATTGTTCTGGCCATCGAATGCACATTTCTAATTGTGCTACTGTATCTACTACAAATACTATTAAAATTGAGTGATTGCAATTTCTTCCAGTGGTGAAATGGCCCTTTAAGAATGAGTTCTGCTACTAGTAGTATTATTACTACTAAAATAAATTAATATATTTTATATATATTGTTAGAAAGTGTGTTCTCTCTGCAACAATTTGCAGCAAGCCGTAGTGATCTATCTATAAATTGCAGAGACTGTGTCTGTCTGTCAGTGTGTCTGTCCTGGGCATAACTCGAGGACTGTCTGACCAACTGACTACAATCTTGGCATGTGTGTCAGGGGATGTGCAGTGCCTGTTTTGGTTGTGTGAGGATAAACCAGCATGCGTGAAGTTCTTGACAATGTGGACAGTAGTAGGCCTAAGTGAATTCTTTGTGTGTTGCTTTTCTTTTAAAGTGGGACCTTGTGTGTGATCGAAAAGGCATGGCTGAAGCCACAGGCACAATTTTCTTCTTTGGAGTGATGGTTGGAGCAATAGCTTTCGGCTTCATCTGTGATAGGTACATATCTCTTACAAATTCTGTCAAACAATTGGCGTGGTGAACAGTAACTATTAAGTACATTTACTGTAATTGAGTAGTATATAAGGCTAGAATAACGGTGGGTGAATTACACCCAAACAATTGTAGGCTAATTATGTGATTTTCATAATGTTGCTGATGTCTGAGGTGGGTGGGTCCTTGGGTACCTTCAAGATGCTCACTGACGTAGTGGAAGAAAGTCCCCCTCTTCCGTTTAGCCTAGAACTGGAGGTCTAGAACACGTTTGTGTACTCTTTGGCATGCAGAGTACACCGACGTGATGTTCACTGATCACATGACTCCAATCACCCCAACCAAGTTCTAGACCTCCAGTTCTAGGCTAAACAGAAAGGGGGACGGGGGACTTTTTTTAAATTATTTCCACACAACAGTTCTAAGTTATATCAATGACATAGTTCAATGTTGAAGATGTGTGGTATTCCCCTTTAAGTGGTTAAGATAACATTTATAAGCATTTCATGAACCTTTGCCATCTTTAATTCATCACACTCTTTTACAGGTTTGGGAGGAAGAGCTCACTTTTGGTGGCTTACCTTATGGTCATTGTATTTGGCTTCTGCAGTGCTTTCTCAAACTCATACATCCTGTTTGCGGTTATGCGATTCTTCACTGGATTTGGAAATTCAGGAATGGCCATAATCTCCATTGTTCTCTGTAAGTAGTAGCAACACCATCAAACATTTTATGATACATTCAGAAGTGTTTGATAAGTGATAAGACCATGTTGGTCTTCACAATTTCTGGCATCTATTGTTACATAGGAAGTCATAGTCAGAGATTTTTAATTGTTGTTACTAATTTCATTTAGATTTGATAGGCTATATTTCTGTTTTCATTGGTGCAAATATATAGGCATCCCAAAGTGACACAGAAAATTGAGTACCACAGACGAATAACAGTCTAAGTCCACACTATTGATCCATAATATATAAATGATAGATAAGGGTTCAGGACAACGAGGCCTTTTCGTGGAGGGGTCAGTCTGAAATTTGGACTTAGACTGTTTTTCGTCTGTGGTACTCATTAATAGATGCCTGAAATGCATTTTGCTGAGATGCTGTATAAGGTGTTAAAGGGAGGTTACATGACTTGGTCAAATCCTATGAGGTGGTGTGTGTTGGCAGTACATGTTAGTCATTCTTTTCATTGGGTTCAGTCAGGTCAAAGAATGTAACTATTGTACTTGTAGAAGTTTTATTTAGCTAGGCCTATAAGTCACCATCACCAGTGTTGGCAGTACATGTTAGTCATTCTTTTCATTGGGTTCAGTCAGGTCAAAGAATGTAACTATTGTACTTGTAGAAGTTTTATTTAGCTAGGCCTATAAGTCACCATCACCAGTCCAGGCACTGCTAAATATGTAATTTATTTTCGAACAAAAGGATGCAGTGTCACTGCATTCTTTTTATTTATTTATATATTTAAATTTAATTTCCCAAAGAAAATATAAAGAAAATAAATGAAAAAGTAATGGAAAAATCACCCCCTCATGCATTAGGACAATATCAGTCAGCAGAACCACGGGCGTGTGTTTTCAATGAATAAAATAAAAGGGGGTTTGAAGTTGGTTCGTATAGGAAGCAACTTAATAACTGTCTGGGGTGCACAAAAAAGCCTGCGTAGATGTTACAATGATCTTAAACATGTTTGAAAGTGAAATATCCCTTTAAGTAGCCACTTACCTAAAGGAAAATGTACATTTAAGATTCTGTCCTTATGCTTTAACCTTAACCTCCATCCAGGCATCGAGTGGGTTGACGTTGATCATAGATCATTCATTGGTGTGATTGGCAGCTTGGGCTGGTCAGTAGGCAATATGCTGTTGGCAGGCTATGCATATCTAGTGAATGACTGGCGGATGCTCATTATCACTGTTACCGCTCCCATGTGTATTGCTGTTTTAACTTGGTGGTAAGCACCTTTTGTATTTCCATATTATTTGTCCATAATCTATTTAATTGTTTCTCAAGAGACAAACCTTCATTGGGTATGGAAGCCCATTTCCACCGCTGAATAATATTTAAAAGACCTGAATTATAATTATTCCCTCGCAACTTTGACTTTAATACTAATCATACTTATGTGGGGAGTTTTCCTTAAACTTTCGTCTCACCTTCACGAGGAACAAAATTGCAAGAAAAACTAAACTGACATTGCATAAGGGCCGGAAATTGTCTTCCATATTGGGTGACTATAATTTTGGATCAGATTTGATAGCCAAGCTACAAAATACAGTCATTGGGATGTCATTAGTTTGTCTATGCATACATATCTTTTATAATTGCAGGTGGATTCCAGAATCTGCAAGATGGCTTTTAGCCAATGGTCAAGTGGACAAGGCACATTTTTACCTGGATAAATGTGCACAAATGAACAAGAGAGAAAGGCTGTCCAGAGTTAAATTAGAGGTAAGTTCCAAACAGACATTTCTCAGTATATCAGTCAGTCATAGGAGGCCTTAGCTATGTTTCACCAGTTTCAATTGAAACGGGCCTCCACCCTAAAGGCTCATTCATAGTCTGGATTTTCGGTGATGAGGTAACCACCTGATGGTGGTGAGCTGACCACCGGAGCTGAAATAACGTTGAGCGGTGGTGTGTAAAAACAGAGAGAAGGGCTGGGGCGGTGGCGGTGGTTTGCTCTTCACCACGGCTCGTGACGTCATGTTGTAGTTCGGTGGTCGCCTAACCACCGAAGGTCCAGACTATGTATGAGCCTTAAGGCCGCCCCTGCAGTCAGTATCTGGCTTTGGCCAGACACATTACATGGATTCACTCACGCCTCGAGGAAGTGTGAGTGAATCCATGTTATCAGTCTGGCCAGGCCAAGCCAGGCGAGGGCACCCCTCCTTGGATTTGTCTATTATCAACAAGAGTTCTTCTTAGGGAGTTCATCTTCCAGGCTATAAATACTAACACACATGGCTGGTCAGGTGTACATATGTATACTGTAAGTATTTTATATTGTTTGACATTGCCAGTTTAAATATTGAAACTGCTTACAGTACTTAGCTCATTGCAACTACCCGTATCTCCCATTATAAAATGGGCTGGTCAAATCACACAACTATCTGATTAGTTGATAGATGTGTTATAATAACCATACCATAGATACTCTCTACCTACACTCACATACACAATATAACCTTATAGGATGCAGGCTAGTTTGATGGTTTGTGGACCGTGTTTAATGTGTATTCTATTTTGTAATGCATATTATTGTCTTGGACCTGAGGAAGACTAGACCGTCACTCAGGTCTCCGTTTTTAAGAAACAATAAACAGGGACGGAGTGGCATTCCGACTATGTGTTCATTTCAAAGTTTACTAGTCAGGAGCTTTCATGCAGTGTAGGGGATAACAACAAACTTTGTTTGTCCGGTTTTTTTTTTTTTTAATCCTGTAATGTATTTTGTTGGTAAAAACTATTATAATTACAATGTAGTATAGTATACTGTAGTTAAACTTGTTTTAAGTTTCACTAATGCATTGGATTAGTCAGTCCCAATTCTGTACATCCAGCTATTTATTTATTTGTATAATTTTCCACAGGACTAGTTTGAATTGTGTATTTTGCAATAATAAGAAAAGTTTACTGTAAAAGCACAGAACTAACTTGTTTTTTCAGACCTTTTGCAATACAGAGACCTTGAAAAACTGTGACAGGACGTACACTTACCTTGACCTAATTAAGACCCCAAAGATGAGATCATTGTGTCTGCTGACTGGCATCGTTTGGTGAGTATCGCTTTTTTCCTTTTACCCCTTTTTCTACCCAATTTAGTTGTTATTCCTCCCCACACATATTTGCGTGTTGTCACCACCCAACACTCCCTGCTGACAAGTGCCGTCCCAGCCTGTGTAGGGTATCCCTTTAACAATAATGAATTACTACAAGTTCCAATATAGGTGTGTCATGAACGGACCTAACCATGACAAACATGGGAGACGACACACAGGAGTAAATGCCAAAAACAGGTATTTATTATAAACTTAATCAAAACAAAGAATACTTTACGGTAACGTGGGGTGTGAGTCATCAGTTGAATCAGTAGTGTAGTGCCTGTGTGGATGTGTGAAAGTGTAATGTATGTGCAAGTGCAGTAACTAAGGTCAAAACTAACCCAAAGTAGTAAAGAGCAAACAATGTTCCTTGGCAGGGGAGAGAGGGAGAATGGCCTTGACCAGCCTGCTTAAATACTCCTGAGCCAAATTGGAGTCAGGTGTGCCTCATCATCTAGACACACCCCTGCAGGCTGGTCCCCTCCTCCTGCACATGAACAGAGAACAGTATTAACAGCAAACACAACCAGGATGGGTCATCACACCCCCCCCCATAAGATCGGAGACCAAGCAGGTACTCCGTAACTTTTACTTTAACTTTACAGTTACCCATCAATTATACAGATACCTGACCCATCCTTCCAATCATCACCTCTGCAACCTTGATACCTGCAGTAGCATAAGAGGGGTGAATGACAGTAAATTACCAAATAGGAAACAAACAAAAAAAATATATAGTTCCACTGTAAATAGATCAGAGCATTACCCTAGAATGCACGCGACAGAGCGTCAGCCATTACATTTTCATGGCCTTTTATATGCCGGATGTCCAAATGGTATGGCTGCAAAAACAATGCCCACCTCATCAAACGCTGGTTTGGGTTTTGCAAGGAACGTAGGAAGGTAAGGGGATTATGATCTGTGTACACCACCAGAGGACTCCCAGTGCTAATATACACATCAAAATGCTGTAACCCCCATACTAAGGCCAAGGCCTCTTTCTCAATGACTGAATAATTTACCTGATAGGCATTGAACTTTTTAGAAAAGAAACCTAGTGGTTTCTCAACCCCATTATCATCAGCTTGTAACAAGACGGCTCCTGTACCCACATAACTGGCATCTACCTGCAACAAAAAGCATTTGTCAAATTGAGGTGCTGCCAAAACAGGTGAAGAACACAGAAGAGCTCTTACATTATCAAAAGCATCCTGCGCCTTATCTGACCAAATGAACTTTACTTTGGACTTCAGAAGATCAGTAAGAGGTGCCACCACTGAAGAAAAGTTTCTACAGAAACTTCGGTAGTAGCCTATCATTCCCAAAAAACGCATTAACTCCTTCTTTGTTAATGGAATTGGGAATTTCCTGATGGCTGCCACTTTAGCCTCCACAGTGCGCACTTGACCCTGACCCACAACCTTGCCTAAGTATGTAACAGTAGCTCTGGCAAATTCACACTTAGCCAGATTTACAGTCAACCGTGCCCACGCCAGCCTGTCAAACAGTGCACGTATCCTCTGTACATGTTCCTCCCAAGTGTCACTAAAAATGACGACGTCATCGAGGTACACAGCACAACCCGACAAACCTGACACCACAATGTTCATCAGCCGTTGGAAAGTGGCTGGAGCATTACGTAAACCAAACGGCATTACCTTGTAGGAATACAGACCGGCAGGTGTTATGAAAGCACTTATCTCCTGGGCCCTAGGGCTCAATGGGACCTGCCAGTATCCCTTAAGCAAGTCAAACTTACTCACAAACTTGGCGGACCCCACCTGGTCCACACAGTCTTCCATGCGTGGTAATGGGAAGGAGTCAGGTTTTGTAACACTGTTGACTTTTCTAAAATCGGTGCAAGGTCGAAAAGTGGAATCAGGTTTTTTAACCAAGAGACATGGAGAGGCCCAACTAGAATTGGAGGGTTCTGCCAAATTGTTATCTAGCATGTAGTTTACCTCCTTATCCAGATGGGCTCTTTTTTCGGGAGAAACACGATAAAATCGCTGCTTAATTGGCTTTGCATCTCCAATATCAATATCGTGTTCTATCAGATGTGTCTGTGATGGTGTATCTGAAAATAGCAAAGGATAGCTATTAACCATAGAGACCAACTCCTTCATTTTTGTCTCATCCAAGTGTCCAAGTACTTTGGGTAAAGCTTTTAATGCTTCAGAGTTGTTCAGGCGTACTTGTAACACAGCCTCATCTGCCGGCCAATCTCCCCCTCCCTGAACCTCCCCCACTGAAGAAAACCCAACCGTGCCTACGCACAATGAAGGCTCAACGCAAGGGACGTCACTGGAGTTTTGAGACGCCGACACCCGAGCACAGTATGGTTTCAACAGATTCACATGACACACCCTAGACTTTCCCTTAGGCATCACAATCAAATAGTCCAGGTCAGAGACTTGCTTTTTCACTGTCAGTGGACCAGTAAAGCGCGCCTGAAATGGAGAATTCACCATTGGCATCAAAACCATCACTTGATCTCCAGGACTGAACTGTCTGTGTTTTGCCTTACGATCAAACAGGGATTTCATTTTCTTTTGCGATTGCGCTAGATTACGTTTTGCCATTTGCCCGGCCATATACAGACGGTGCCTAAACCCATTCACATACTCTATCAAATTCTTGGGAGGTTCAGACTGTTTGCAACCACTTTTTAAAATTGCCAAAGGTCCACGCACTGAATGTCCAAAAACCAAGTCATTAGGACTGAATCCAGTACTCTCTTGTACCACTTCTCTTGCAGCCAGCAACAACCAAGGCAGACCCTCTTCCCAGTCCCGAGTAAGCTCTATACAATAAGCCCGCATAAGTGACTTCAGAGTTTGGTGAAAACGTTCCAGAGCCCCTTGACTTTCAGGGTGATAGGCTGATGCCAGTATGTGTTTAATCTGAAGCTGCTTCATGACCTGTGCAAACATATGCGAGCAAAAATTTGACCCACGATCAGTCTGAATGACCTTCGGAATGCCAAAGACTGAAATGAATTGAGTCAAGGCCTTCAACACATTTTTTGTTGTAATAGACCGTAGCGCATAAGCTGCTGGATACCGAGTAGCCTGGCACATCAGTGTCAATAAGTATTGGCAACCAGATTTCGAAGGAGGTAGAGGCCCTACACAGTCCATAATCAAATACTCAAATGGTTGAGCTAACGCTGGAATAGGACACAACGGTGCTGGATTTATGGACTGGTTGGGCTTTCCCGTCAGTTGGCAAGTGTGGCAGGTTTTTATAAAGGCCGATACATCCTTCTTCAAACGTGGCCAAAAGAAATGTTGCAGGATGCGACTGTATGTTTTCCTAACCCCCATGTGCCCAGCTATTCCATCATGGGAGCTTTTCAACACCATTTCTCTGAATTTGGTAGGCACCACAACTTGCAAAATGGGCTCCCCCACGCCAGTCTCTCCTTGAACACACCATTTACGCAAGAGTACTTCATTAATCACAAAATAACCCTGTGCTGCAGCATCCATCTCTTCTGCAGGGGACACAGAGTCAAACAGAACACTCACGGAAGTATCCGCTTTCTGCTCTTGAACTAACTCCGTAATTGAAATGGACTGAAGAGGTACAGGTATTGACAACACTTTTGCACCCTCTTTTCCCTCTTCAGCAGACTCATCCTTTTTCCTCATAGCGCGAGTTACGGCACATGCCGGAAAAACCTCAGTTTCCCCTGGGTGGGTACTTGTGTAAGACTGTAATGGGACCTGGGTAACCACATTTGGAGATTTAGCCTCAGCCCACACTTTATCCCCAGCCAAATCATTTCCAAGGATTATATCCACCCCTTCCACTGGTAACTCAGGACGGACTCCCACCACCACCTCCCCACTGACCAACCCACAGACAATGTTCATTCTATGTAGGGGTACCGGAATTACCTGCATACCCATACCTCGCATTAAAATGACATCGCCTGTGTCTGAAATGGAGGAGAATGGAATGACGTTGTGACGGACATAAGTATGTAATGCCCCTGTATCTCTCAAGATGTTAACTTTAACTGCCTTTCCACCAGGCAGTGATACAAAACCCTCCGAAAGGAATGCTGTGTACTCAGCGTTATGGTCACCCCCAGTGGAACACCTGATATCAGAAACACCTTCCATGTTAACCATTAGCTGCGGTGAGGGAACTGCCGGTGCAGCCAACGCGGATGGTTTGATTGGTGCACCACTTAACATCTTCTCCTTAGCTTTAAGAGCAAAACAATTTTTTTTCCAATGTCCACTTTTATGGCAAAAATGACAAACATTAGCATCGTCCTGTTTCCCGGAACCATGTTCAGACTTGGAAAGACTTGAATCCCCCTGCCCCCCAAACCACTTTCCTGTACGAAGGGAACCACCAGACTGAGACATACAGTCACCAACTACACTTCTGTGTGTTAAACAGTATTCGTCAGCCAAAATGGCTGCCTCTTGGGGGGTTTTCACTTTCCTCTCAGTTATATACGTAGCAATGTTAACTGGCACACAGTTTTTGAATTGTTCCAGAGTAACCAACTCACGAAGCCCATTAAAGGTTTTAACCTCTGATGCTACGCACCACCTGTTAAACTGGACTAACATATCTCTTACAAATTCCACATATGTTTGGTGTTCCTCTTTTCTCCAATTCCTAAAACGTTGTCTGTAGGCTTCGGCTACTAACTCGTATGCACGTAACACTGCTCCTTTAACAACCTCATATCTTTGACTATCCATCACTGATAAAGAAGCATAGGCCTCCTGGGCCTTACCTGTGAGGACACATTGAAGCAGTAGAGTGCGCTCACCATCAGACCAATTCCTGGCATCTGCCACACGTTCAAACAGGGAAAAGAACAAATCCGGATCTTTTTCTGAAAACTTGGGAAGTAATTGTAGGTTAGAACCAACATTAAACTGCTTGGCTTCATGAGCACTCATGTTAAACTTTTCTTGCTCCAGTTCCAACCTTTTCAATTCAGTTCTTTGCTTCATCTCTTCAATCTCTTTCTCATGTTGAAGTTTAATTTTCTCATGTTCAAGTTTAATTTGAAGCAATTCCTTTTGTTGTTCAAAAGTTAATTGCCCTGAAGAAAAAGAAAAGGTTTTACCAGACCTCAATTCAATTGGGTTCTCATCCTCCGATGGGACCGCCTCCTCTGATAATACATCCTTTTCCACCAAACAGTCGATCAGAACTATTTTTACCCTAACTTTTGACTGTGTAGGCCGGACAGGAATGTTGTAGTGTTCTGCTATCTTTAATAGCTGCTCTTTTGTGCATCTATCCAGCAGCTCCACAGATGGAGCCTGAACAAATTCTTCAACTGAACTCATATTTCCTTTTTTTTTTTTTCAAAAAAAACAAACAAAAAAAACTGTGCACAGGCTTTAACCAAAAGTAGCAAAAGACCCCAGAGCCCAACTCCCCTACCTAAACTGCCTACAAAATCTGACTGACTGTCTCCACCCTAGTCTTCAGTGGCCCTCCCGAGTCCCCCCCTCCAACAAGGGCCTCTCAGTGGTACCACCGCATTCCAGCTTGTGTGGAACACAGTCTAAACCCAGAAAATAAAAACAGTGAGTCCCATATGGAGACCCACTGTTCAAAAGCTATATGGGAGTTGGAACCCCAAGGACTAAGCACTTTAAAACATCAAACCTGCACACAGAGAGAATACAAGAAAAACGAAAAGGTTCTTAATGCTCTCCCCCCCCCAAAAACAAAATACCAACTCCTATGTGTGTCCCCCAAACAATTTGTTTCCCAAACAAACAAACAAAGCTTAAGTTCATCAAAACAATTGATAGAAAAAAACTCCACTCGGAGATAACAACCATATCTACCAACAAACTTAGCTAGAGCGGCGAGCCCCCATCTTGTCATGAACGGACCTAACCATGACAAACATGGGAGACGACACACAGGAGTAAATGCCAAAAACAGGTATTTATTATAAACTTAATCAAAACAAAGAATACTTTACGGTAACGTGGGGTGTGAGTCATCAGTTGAATCAGTAGTGTAGTGCCTGTGTGGATGTGTGAAAGTGTAATGTATGTGCAAGTGCAGTAACTAAGGTCAAAACTAACCCAAAGTAGTAAAGAGCAAACAATGTTCCTTGGCAGGGGAGAGAGGGAGAATGGCCTTGACCAGCCTGCTTAAATACTCCTGAGCCAAATTGGAGTCAGGTGTGCCTCATCATCTAGACACACCCCTGCAGGCTGGTCCCCTCCTCCTGCACATGAACAGAGAACAGTATTAACAGCAAACACAACCAGGATGGGTCATCACAAGGTGCAAGCAGCAATACTAGGGGGCAAGTAGTAAGCATATAGCATTACATAGTGTCATGATTTATCAGCATGTGGTCAATTAGCTTTATATTCCTATATTGGACATTAGGGGTCTCGTTCTACCACTATGAGGTGGTTTGTTAAAATTAAAGAGCTATTTAATAAACAGAAATGTAATTTTCAAGTGCTGCCAATTTCAGGATAGGAGAGAGTACATTAATTTGCTTAAATTGCATTGTGTCCCAGTACCAATTTTGTCTGCTCACTTCTTCGTGTCATAACTGCCAAATTCACTTCTTCATCGTGTATCAGATAAACACACAGGATACACGGTTTCCTCCTGTATGAGTACGCTCTCCTGATTGGATAAATGTTTTATCCAGACCTGAAAATGTCTGTGTACTTAAAGAGCTAGTGAGACAGGGAGACCCTGTTACTGAATGAACACTCAGTTTATAGCTTTTATGATTGCTATCAGAATAGACATATTTAACACTTATTTATAATATAACTTACTGCATCTTTAATTTATTTATATCATAATATTCAGTTCAGTTTTTACCTTTCTATTTTACTATACATAATTTATACATTCCTTCATCTATTTATGTCATTTGTTATTGTATGGCACCCTGTGACTCTTGTTTCATAAGGAAATACAGTTTTCTGATAAACTGTTGCTATACTGTATATCATCAGAAAGCTCCTATCTCCATATTTTAACTTTGTTTTTTTCGTAAATTAACGCCCTACTTGATGACAAAATAGCATCAGAAGTAGCAGATCCACGAGCTCGGTACGTGGCGCTTTGAGCTCGGTACGTGGCGCTTTGAGCTCGGTACGTGGTGCTTTGAGCTCGGTACGTGACGCTTTGAGCTCGGTACGTGGCGCTTTGAGCTCGGTACGTGGCGCTTTGAGCTCGGTACGTGGCGCTTTGAGCTCGGTACGTGGTGCTTTGAGCTCGGTACGTGGCGCTTTGAGCTCGGTACGTGGCGCTTTGAGCTCGGTACGTGGCGCTTTGAGCTCGGTACGTGGTGCTTTGAGCTCGGTACGTGGCGCTTTGAGCTCGGTACGTGGCGCTTTGAGCTCGGTACGTGGCGCTTTGAGCTCGGTACGTGGCGCTTTGAGTTCGGTACGTGGCGCTTTGAGCTCGGTACGTGGCGCTTTGAGTTCGGTACGTGGCGCTTTGAGCTCGGTGCGTGGCGCTTTGAGCTCGGTACGTGGTGCTTTGAGCTCGGTACGTGGCGCTTTGAGCTCGGTACGTGGTGCTTTGAGCTCGGTACGTGGCGCTTTGAGCTCGGTACGTGGCGCTTTGAGCTCGGTACGTGGCGCTTTGAGCTCGTCCATCTGCTACTTTTGAATTTGACAGTTTTGGACCCGACAGAGACGATATATTATAAATCTGAAATTCAAATTACACAATGCTTTCCTGGTTTTAATGGATTAACAAAACAAAAAACAACAAAGGTGTGGTGTTCATAACAGATGCCTTACTTTGCAGGTATGGAGTAGCATCAACATACTATGGAATCAGCCTGAACATCACTGGACTTGGTTTGAACATCTACCTCACCCACTTCATCTACGCTGCTATTGAAGTGCCTGCCAAACTTACGGTCTATTTCTGTCTCAATATCATTGGACGGAGAAAGTGCCAGGCTGGGACTCTTTTACTTACAGGAACCTGCATTCTTATAAACATCTTAATTCCTAAAGGTTGTATACAAATCATATGTATATATTATAGTTGTTTAACAAAACACTGAGACAGACATTTAGATTGTTTTGTGTGTAAGTGTTCTCATTTCATACTGTAAAAAGGGTATCTTTGAAAAACAAAGAAAAAGTCCCGCACACTGTCAGACACTTGCCAAAATGTCGAAATTAGGTCGACGTTTCGGTCGATTATTAGACCTTCATCAGACATTGTCCGTCCTGATGAAGGTCTATTTTGGCAAGTGTCTGACAGTGTGCGGGACCTTTTTTGTTTTTCAAAGATCCCCTTTTTAATGTATGCTCTATTGCCCTACGCACCTGTCACTAGCCTTTTGAGGTGTGCATCGGCCTTTTGCTAAATAACTCATTTCATACTGTGACAGAGTTGAGGCTGACCAAACCCAAACTATCCTGACCTGCAGTATTAATACATTAATCAGAATGTTTTGATGATGTCATCTTTCATGTTGGTTGGTTCTATACAGATGTGCGGCTTGTGCGTATCGTTGTGGCCATACTTGGAAAAGGCCTGTCAGAAGCTGCATTCACAACCGTTTACCTCTACACAACAGAGCTTTACCCTACAGTTGTAAGGTCAGTCATTACTGTGCACGTCAATAAGTCATTACCGCAAAGAAACCAAGACTAAATTTGAAAGAAGTCGGATAGGTGCTTGATGATGCCGGTTTCCATGGATCAGCACTCACACCTGTCTGCTCCAAAGTAATTTTATAGCATTTCAGTCAAAAAATTCACCAAATCGGGTTGATGCAGAGCCTTGGCTCGAAACGTTATTAAATAAATTACTTTGGAGCAGACGAGTGTGCAGGTTTATTATTTCTCTTTATACTTTCCAACCCAGCACCTCAACCAAGGGATGTGCATATATATATATATATATATATATAATTCTATCATTAAATATCAAATGATACAGGCTACTAATTGCTTTCTCCTCTTAAACTAGGCAAAATGGTGTGGGCTATACCAGCTTCATTGGTCGTCTAGGTGTCTCAATAGCACCATTCATTCTTCTTTTGCACAATGTATGGAAACTGCTTCCAGAGATCATTATCTGCTCAGTGGCCATTATATGTGGCCTGGTGTCCTTGCTCCTGCCAGAAACCCTTAATGTACGGCTCCCGGAAACCATCGAGGACATTGAACAGCCAAGGAAGGTAACAATTTCACTTCACTGACAAGGCTCTAGTCTAGTCTCTTTGTGGTAGTAATAATCTATATTATATTATCTATAAGTCATCTGAAAGTTAAGTAATTTGGCAGCCCTTCCAATAAAATGCGATCACTTCTGCAGAATTCAATTGAAAGCCTTTGGGTCAAAAACTCTGTGGTACATTTATCTTCGCTATGGACTGTTAGTTGTGGCAAATTATTCTTAGGTTAAAAATAATAATACAGATCTCGGGATCTATGGGAATGGCATGGTTCCAATGTGTAAGAAGTTAAAACATTTCAAAAAGTATAAGGCAGGGGTCTTCAACGTGTTCAGGCTAAGAACCCCTTAGCTACGAGAGATGAACCTGCAGGGTCATATTGGATCAAATTGTGTTTGCAGATTAAACAGTTCATACAGTTGGGTGCCACCGATATTGTCCCTTATTATTTGACCCATTTAGGCCTGACCTCAAAATTTAAAAAAATCCTTCTAAATCCTCCAGTTTTCTGAAATCAATATTTTCACGATTTTTCAAAAATAGCAGACCTACAAGCTCGTAGCGCGCCACTCGGTGGCGCGCTATGAGCTTGTAGATCTGCTATTTTTCAATAGCTAAATTATAACAATGTTTAAAACACCAAAAGGGGTTCCCGCCCAAAATGGGTTAACTGTCCTTTTGCGCAGATCACGCAAACCTCAGCAAAAAGAAAAGGACAATATCGATGGCCTCCAACTGTAGATGTAATTGGTCTGCTATCCCCCCCCCTCTACTCCAATCCTCTTCGCCGAAATAGAAGAAGTGAGCTTGTAGAAGGGGGAAGTAAAAAGAACAAAAACTAAATAAACATATCGGTATCAGTATCGGCTAAATTGTTATTTTAAACATCGGTATTGGTATCGGCCAAGCATTTCCATATCGGTTTCCATACAGAAAAGTGAAGACGCAAAAGTGAGGACGCAAATTGTGATTGGCCGGAATGAGATGACGTCGTAGATGATGTATGATAAGAGCACGCCTCACTTCAACACGGGTGTGATTTTTATCCTACTAACGATTTTTTAAATATTTGATTATTCTGACCCATCCAACTGGCATTGTGCAAAAGAAATGTTGCACTAATTTGGTCCAGCGGTTTTAGAGATTATCTCCGGACACACAAAGAGATACAGACACAATAAGAGGGTCACTCTTATAGATGACTAGACTCCTGCAGAGCCATGCTGAAAAAGAATGACATGATCTAATCTAAACCGAGCAATGTTCCTTCCTACTCTGGGTCATGACCGAAAGAATAAGGTTAGAATAAAAGAAAGAATAAAGAACTAGAAAAAGTGCCCTTCTGGGCATAGGTCTCCACCAGGAGGATAGGACTGTGAGATGTTTGGCAAAATGTTTAGGATTAATATAAACATGTTTTTGAGGCATTTTGTTCCAAAAATGTGTTTTGCAAAAATCAACCTGTTGGTGGCGCTATAACAGGCCAATGTGAAAAGGGTGGGATATATTCCTCAGCCTAGTAAGAAAATGTGTGAAAGATTTCACGTAAATTGCATGCTGCGTTCATGATTTGAGGCTTTTGTTCAAAACGGGGCAATCTTGCAAACTGTGAAAGCCAATTATAGCCAATTAGGATGGAATATGAAATATCGGACAGATCCGACTTGAGCACATGACCATAGAGATACTGTGTAACGATTTGTGAGATTTTTGGACAGAATCTGGAGGAGTAATATCACCTCATGGTGGCGCTATAACAGGCCGTTCTGGAAAATGTGGGGCAGAGGTTCATCGTTGGCATCCAGGGAGTGTGTGTGCAAAGTTTGGCATCGACCGGGTTAACGGTGCCGGAGATTAGCTGGTAACGGACGGACGGAAGGACGGACAGACGGACACACACACACACACACACACACACACACACACACACACGGACGGAGTGCAAAACATACTCTCTCCCCATGCCTTCGGCCTGGTGGAGACAATAATAATGTACACGCGGCCCAAATGGGTTTTCTCTGACAGGTGGCTAGCATCTACCTTAGAGATAGGGTGAGAAGTTCAGTCACCCGAGAGATACTTGGAGTAGAACCGTTGCTCTTACTCTTGGAAAGGAGCCAGCTGGTGGTTCAGGCGGGGCATACGTTGGTCCGACGTACTAACAGTCCGACATGCAACAGTCTGACACATGCGTGGCTGGTTAAGACTCACCCGTGACTCCCGACATGTGTTGACTGTTAAGACACATGCATGGCTGGTTAAGACTCACCCGTGACTCCCGACATGTGTTGACTGTTAAGACACATGCATGGCTGGTTAAGACTCACCCGTGACTCCCGACATGTGTTGACTGTTAAGACACATGCGTGGCTGGTTAAGACTCACCCGTGGCTCCCGACATGTGTTGACTGTTAAGACACATGCATGGCTGGTTAAGACTCACCCGTGGCTCCCCCCGACATATGTGGCCGGTTAAGACTCACCCGTGGCTCCCCCCGACATATGTGGCCGGTTAAGACTCACCCGTGGCTCCCCCCGACATATGTGGCTGGTAAAGACCACCAGTGGCTTCCCTGTGAGGTTAGGGGTAGGGTGTCGGACTAATGCCTGTCGGACTGTTAGTACGTTGGACCAAACACATGCACCCGGTTCAGGCATCTATGGATGCCTCCCAAGCGTCTCCCTAGGGAGGTCCTCTATGCATGTCCCACTGGGTTTAGCAGACCCCCTGGCAGACCAGGTGGAAGGATTACATCTCCGCACTGGCCTGAGAATGCCTGGGGATCCCCAAGGGGGAAGTGGATAATGTTGCTCAGGAGAGGAACACTGGAAATCTCTGTTGGAACTGTTACCCCCACAACCCGATTCCGGATAAGTGGTTGAAGAACGATGGACGGATATTAATTAAGCCTCAGAGTTAAAAAGTGTTTATTGCCAGGTTTTTCATATGAAAAGACAAAGTCAGACAGACAGATTTCATTACACAGAGAACTGAGTCCCCGTCCCACAAGGTGTTCATCTTACAATTTATTTATGCTCAATTATATCAGTTGAGCCATATCTCCTTATACAGCACTCCAAAAACATCCAACCCAGCTGTTAATATAGTAGATGTTGTTCTGAAATATGAATTATGAAACTGTGGAATAATTACAGTAATACACTACTGCTGTGATATTGTCACTGCTTTTGCTGATGTACGGATTACCACAGCACAACATGCTACTGTAGATGTTTTTTTCATATAGGCTAACTGACAAAACAAAACTGAGAAATGCAGAATGCATATTTAATTAGCCAAAAATTCATCATCAAAATCATCATCCAAAATAATTAACATTGTGTTAATGTTAATTGTGTCTAATGTTAATTGGGGATTGAGATGAGAAATCGAATCAAATGTGGTTCTCGGGTTCCACAAGGAAGCGAGTAGCTCCAATGGCTCCATTTATAATGACAGGAATTATGATACTTCATAATTGCTGGAAACTCATAGAAATGTGTTTTGTAAAGATCATAGTGTAATAACTAATAACGTATAATGACTGTTACAGTATAAATTATGCATTATTATAGTGAGATTACAACTACAAATGGTCATTGGGTGCTTAGAGGACGACACAATTAGTCCTCACTAATGCTCATGATAACATACAATTTCTTTCTACTCCGTCTGCCTCATAGGATGGCTATATGGACAGTTGGATTGTTCAGAAATCTGTCTACCATCATTAAGCAGGGTTTTATTTTAAGTTTAATGGCTTCCATTATAGAATGCCAACTTTCCAGGAATAGAAAGCCCACAGTTTCTATTAGCTTGGATTCTCCATCCGTGAGAGAACGTCCCCAGGCATCCTCTGAGACACAGATGGGGTAGACAAAGATTGTACCATATTATGAGTATTAGTGAAGACCAATAATATGTGAAGTCGTCCTTTAAGTAAAGTGCAAAGTTTCACGCCTGTTCACAGACACACAGGTGGACGGAAGGATGGATGGATAGGGTGAATACAATCTTATAATTTACCTGTTTTAACTATAGGAAATCTTTGAGAAATCCAGTGCTTGATATTGGAGAGACATGACAATAAACAGGACACAATTTTCCTGCAATATTGGATTTTGGTGGGATCCGTATAACAGTGGAAATGAATGCACGGGTACAAATAATTTTACCAAAGAGAAGCACATAGATTGAGTACAATAAAAAGCCCCAAAGGGATCCCTGCGGAACACCACACGGGATGCTAGAAGGGTTACTGCACCAAAATGTCCACCAGTGTCCAGCAATTGTGAAGTACTGTATTATAATACTTCACTTTATATTTCATTTGACAATACTTCACAAGTATACTTATAAAAGTCTTCATATAATTACAAGCAATTCAAATAAAAAATATATATACTTTTACAGATTTATAAGCAGATTATAAGTATGTTTCTAACAAATTATAGACAATGCATAGCAAGTGTTACCGTGGCAGTACTACTGGTAGTGTGCATACGAAGTCTGGTGCTAATCTGTCCAGCGGGTTGCAAAATCACACACACACACACACACACACACACACACACACACGAGGGTCGCTCTTATAGATGGCTTGCCTTCTGCAGAGCCGCCGTAAGGAAGTTGCAAAAGTTTGTATAATTGTATAATTTCATGCTCTGTTGAATCCTATTTGTAGTGTTTGTAGCTTTTTACCTCTGGCCGTTATCAGCATCACTAAACATATTTGTAGATGCCATTGAGAACAGTTACTGCTTCACCTTAATTATTGTTTCTCGGAACAAACTTCAGTTGGATTGGCTTAATTGGCTGGAACAAATTGTTGAACTCCAAGGGAATCTGAAACAAGAACATGGAGTTAAAATCAGAACCCAGAGAGTATGCAGCTTTTCACTCCAAACACATGGTCTGGCGTATGGTATCACTATAGTGAAATCAGTTTTATTCCCACTAAAAATCTGCATACTCTAAGCCAATGTTTCTCCACCTTTTCAGGTTGTAACCCCCCAAAATGATCATAATTGAACTGGGAAAGCACAAGTTGAAGCATTGGAATTGAGTAGCCGATATATAAGCTCACAACTCCTCGCAAATATTTTCGGCTATTTGATGGAGTAAAAGTCACTTCACTGTCACAGTAAAAGCCCCCCCCAGTAAAGCGATATGAAATTTGTATTTTAGTGCAATTATAAGCTCACCATTGTTTCTTTGCAGGACTCCACATTGTAAGTCTGCAGGAGACGTACAAGCACCATCTTCATGATCAGGACTGCAAAGCGCAGCCCAACACAATTACGAGGACCGATTCCAAATGGCAGATAGACGTATGGGTTTATATTGTGCTGGTTGTCTTTACTGAACCTGCAAAAGAAAAAAAAGGCACATATTCTAAACTGTAAACACCCCAAAAGTATACATTTCGTATCAATTCCTGTTCCCGGGAATACATGACGACAAATGTTTACTTAAAGTACATTGGTAATTTGTTACTTTATGTTTTGCTGTTTTAGACATCTCTTGTTTTGCTTTTATGTTTAACAATCTCGGACTCCTTTGCATCAAGAAAGGCTTATTGGCTACCATTTCTGGTATTTGCATTCAAGTTCAAAAACTAGTAATGATCAAATTATGTTTTTTGGATGTACAATCCCTTTATGACAGTTTTGCAACAATTCCAATTAGTTGTTGTAAATGCAACAGCAATTTAGTTGGTTAAATAAATGACCAATTGTGCCATTGAAACATGCCCCCTTTCTTCTGCGTGTTTTGTTCTTATGGACATATGTTATGAACACAATATGGTGGTTGTATGACAAGAAAAGCATGTTGATACCGTTCTGGTTGGAAAAGCTCAGGGTTGTTCCAGTACTGTGGGTCCTTGTGTAACAGTATCACAGGGATCCCCACCAGGGTGTTCTCAGGGATGGTGAAGCCATTGACTTCGACAGTTGTTTTGCACATCCTCTCCAGCCGAGGTGCAGAAGGAATCAAACGCATAGACTCACAAATGACCTGATCCAGGTACTGGAGGTCCATCAAACCCTGATATGAAACAGGAGCCTGGAGCCAAAAGGTAGATTTAATGAATGAGCAGACAGGAGATGTGATGGATCCAGTGAACTTACACTGATGTTCTTGAAATGCATATGTTACAGTATGATTGGAAAATCAGTCAGATTGAAAAAGGAGCACTTGTTTTCTTGAGCCGTGTAATCAACACTAGAGGGCAACGAGAGCCAAGGCATCTCATTCTCAGTTATGTGACAGACCTGTGTTGAATAAACTAACCTGACAAATCCCCCCTCCCGAGTCAACACGACACAACGGTGAAATAAAAAAAAATACATAATACATCTGCGAGCTCCCAACAAGCTCACGGATCAGCAGTTTATTTTAGGCGTTACTCAAGTCACCTAAAGACAGCGTGCCTCCGACGGTGAAACCGAGTGGACCTTTTTCAGTCTGACTGGTTTTCCCCAATCGTACAGTGAAACATACATTAATGCCATTGACATCATGTGCTGTGAACTGTCAAAATAAATCTAATAAAATTAATCTTCTCAACCTTATAGACCCTAGAACTCTTCATAACGCAGCTCTGGCAACACCGTTGTAACAAAAGGTGAAGTTTGCCAACAGCGGGCCAGAACTACAGCAGATTCTCCAAAAGAACTGAAGTCGACATTGACCAGTTCTTTTTGAGTTACCAAATAGGGCAAAACATTTCCATAAAGCTTTTTTGAAGATTTCTTGTGCACCCAAATATCAAACATTGAAATGCTGTAAGTAAAGTTATTTTAAAATAACTGTGTACCATTAACTTAACTTATTTTAGAGATTTTAGGCAAGCTTCCTGTGTAATGTACTGTACCAGACAAGTAACTTATTTTTGGGAGAACTATTCAGTTACACTTGAAGGAGCTGACACCAAATATAGAATATTTACATACATAATATTACAATAATATATTATTTAATTACATCTTTTGGGACACTGGCATCTAATTCTTCCTGCAAAGTCTTCAGTACATCAGGGTTGGTTGCCAGGTTATACATAATGAAGCTCAGAGTGGTACTGGTGGTGTCATAACCACCAAAGATGAAAAGAAATGACTGAGAGAGGATCTCAGCTTCAGTCAATCCTGTAGCAAAAGTAAACAAAGCTTTAATAAAAACACATAAAATGTTGTTGGATATTGGACTTACCAAAAAGTAAATGACAAGGCTTTAGTTTTGTATTTTTTAAGAGGTTAGAACGGATAAATGTGGTGGAAGAAAATCAATGTAATTGAAAAATACAACATCATACCTTTGCTTGGCTGATCATTCTTTAGTGCCTTCTCTGGTATCTCATTCTGAATCATCAGCTGTAGGAAGTCTCGAGTCTGGACAACAAATAAAATGTTACATATCCTATGCCCCTTGTACCAAAATGACGTATCCACAAAATCAAATGTTTAGTAGCTTAATTGCTGATTAATCTGATTATCTTTTTAACCTGAAATGGTGTATTAACGGAAAACTGCCAATATGTCAATAAATCAAGGATGTAAGACTGACTCAGATAAACATTATTTGACGCACACTTGACACATTTTGGCTTCAGCCTTCCTCAGAGCAGAGGATCACTTTTTAAATCTGTTCTGAGGAAGGCCATTTCATTTTACGCTCTCAAGAGTTAAAGATCTATAAGGGTCCATTTGGTTACCAACTCTTTAACTCTTGAGAGCGTATTTGGTTTCATTTTACGCTCTCAAGAGTTACATTATTGTTCAAATCTGCATTACTTAATTTACAAGAAGTCTACACAATTACAGAATGTAGAAGAATTGATATTTTGATCAACGTTTGCCACAGCATTGAATCTTAGCCAACGATACCAAAATATTCTTCCGTTTTGGGTCTGCGAGACTAAAACTCATCAAATGGTGGTCCGTGGCTCAAATGCCAAATAAATAATGGGCCTTGATATGAAAAGGGTTGAAAACCACTGGCCTAAACAAAACTAGATAAAGTGCCCCTCGGGGCACAGGTCTCCACCAGGGCAGGTCAGGTTGTGGCCTCCTAGTGGCGCTATAGGCCAATGTGAAAAGGGTGCCATTTCTTCTTACGCCTTGATTTGAGGCATTTTGTTCCAAAAATGTGTTTTGCAAAAATCCACATGTTGTTGGCGCTATAACAGGCCAATGTGAAAAGGGTGGGATATATCCTCAGCCTAGTAGGAAAGTCTGTGAAAGATTTCACGTAAATTGCACACGGCGTTCATGATTTGAGGCTTTTTGTTCAAAACGGGCCAATCCTGACAACTTTGAAAGCCTATGTTAGCCAATTAGGGTGGAATATGAAATATCGGACAGATCCGGCTTGAACACATGACTATAGAGATAGGTAACGATTTGCAGGATTTGGACAGAATCTGGAGGAGTAATATCAAAAGATGTGTTTTTCAAAAGTCAGCCTCCTGGTGGTGCTATAACAGGCCTTTCTGGAAAATTTGGGGCAGAGGTTCATCGTTGGCATCCAGGGAGTGTGTGTGCAAAATCTGGCATCGACCTTGTTAACGGTGCCGGAGATTAGCTGTACACGGACGGACAGACGGACGGACGGAGTGCAAAACATACTCTCTCCCCATGCCTTCGGCCTGGCGGAGACAACAATGTCTTAAATGCCTTCACTGTTTATTACAAGTTCAAAGTTTGGACCTTCACCTGTACCTGTTTAGATACTTCCTTAATATTAACGAAGTCCACACCCACAACACCAGAGGGAGTGCAACGAACCATGTACAACCCAGATTCGGCACAAACAAGGGACTAAATTATTTTCGCTCCTATGCCACCAAAATGTGGAACGCCCTACCAACAGTCATTAAGACATGTGAATCCCTTGACTCCTTCTTGTTCTGTTCTTTGTCTATATAGAAGTGTCTATTTGTACGTCTCTAAATGTTTTGATGAATTGAACATGGTGGACCCTATTGTAAACAAGTGTAATGCTTAATTGGGTCGTCCACTCACAGTTAACAGCCTTTGTATTGAGTTTGTGCTTGAAATGTACTGTAATTCTGCAAACTGTTAATACATATTTCAATCAATCAAATGGAAGATGACGTGATGGAGCGTAACAGTGGCGTAACAAGCCAACACTGGGCAGTAAAGAGGGGTGGTGGGCTCTGCCAAAATGTTACCACTGAATATACAGTATATTATGTATGCATTTTACAGATGGCACGTGGTGCCTAAATGTCACAGGACCCCAACACATCTGCGTGGTAGTTACACCCCTGGAGTGGACTTTGTTTTCTATGTTTGTGCTGCACCTGGACACTAGAGTGGATGTGCATTGTGCAAGCACTATGTTTCTTATCTATAAAAACAACCTTAAAGCACACCCATCCATTAGTCACCTTATCAGTTTCTCTTTTTTGTCAGCTCTGTTGTTTATGTTTGAAGCTATTTTCTTAGTAATGTTGTTAAATGAGTATTTTTGTTTGTTTTTCACACACACACACACACACACACACACACACACACACACACACACACACACACACACACACACACACACACACACACACACACACACACACACACACACACACACACACACACACACACACACACACACACACACACACACACACACACACACACACACACACACACACACACACACACACACACACACAGGTTATTTGCATTGCAACTTTTTTCTACAAGAATTAAGTAAATTAATGAGGCTTACAGAGTTATCTGCATGATGCTGGCCTTTAAATCTCTTGATGATATTTAAGCAGAAGTCCACACTCTCTTTTGGGAATAGGGAAACACCCAACAGCTTAAAAAGATGGGATGAGAAGGGGAAGAGCACTGAAAGGAGAAAGAATTTGTTATCAACATCTTAGCCTTTGCTACTGTGCTGTGATTGAGGCCATGTATTTAGAGATTCCATTCACTCTCATTGTTGGTCTGTGAAAGTTCTCAATATTACCCTTTTGACACATAATAAACATAAACAATTAAAGTTTCTTTGGCTTATCCACCACTAGGCACCAGTGCTCGTGTCACTATTTTCATTTTGCTCACAGACCACAGAAGCAACAGATTAATATGTGCATTTGTATCATGCCCAAGATTCTACCAAAATTCAACCTCTCTTCAACTTGAACAGATTTTAACATGTTTACGTGTTGAAACTACAACCATTTACATCCTGAACATCCTCCATCTACATAAAATATTGTACATAATTTATGTGTGTATATAATTTAAACAAATTATGCTTCAAATATGCATGAACTTACATTAATACATTTGGATTGTCAAAGACATAATTCACTATCGATACTATTGTGTAATTTGAAAATGTACCAACAGATCAGACAACATACTCAGGAAAAAGAATATCCACATTCTCCCGCCTATGTTCACAACGTTCTTGACATGACTGACAAGAGGGTCATCTGGGTTGTTGATAGAGTTGGTATCCACACCAAACGACGCGCTGGTCACAACATCTAAAGCGTAGGGCCCGAAGAACCTAAAACAAAACAAGTTTTTTTTAATTATTATTATTTATGGGTTTTGAGATACGTATTATTTTAACACATATCAACACAAACATTTACCCTGAGACATAACATAAGCATGAGGGGAAACAAAATAGAGGGTTTCTTTGAGGGATCTACAGTGTAATGTAAATTAGTTTTCACTGTAATGGGTCCCGGGATCATTATAATCATTTCCAAGTTCGCAAAACGTCGCAATGCAACATGTGAGCTTGTAGATCAACGATTTCCACTATTTTTTATTTTTAAAGTAAAAAGGTATTAAATATGTCAGATTTAGTTTTTATATATAAATTATTTGCACTTGCAGGTTACTGCTTGAAAACATACCTTTTAATGTCAACAGATTCATCCAGATTGGTTTTCCCTAGAGTCTCAACGAGTCTGTCTGCATACTCCTGTACATTAGGGAACACCTTCACAAAAGGACAAAACAAACCATTAGTACAATTGTGGGGTATAGTACTGTATCATGCATCTTCATTCCTTTCATAGGAATACACAAAGAGAGAAATTAAGCTGTCGACTTCATTCCTCTCATAGTGTATTTATTATTGAACACCTTTCTTTTGTCATATTACAGAGCATTTTACACAAAAGAAAAAGAGCACCCCACCCAACTCAGGAGTCGGTTTACATTCTTTAGGAAAAACTAACCAGTTAATAACCACACACACATGGCCATCTCACCAGTGTCACTGCTGAAAATTCACAGCCAACCTAATGTTATTAGGAATTATGTAGGCGGACTGGAAAACAGCTCCTTGTGAATGACCATTGATACATGCCATTTCACTACAGATTAGGACCAAAATGTATTATTACCTGCCTCATCCTTCCACCAGTGAAAGATGGGGATATGGTACTCCGAATTCTCTTCCACCTTTCATCTTTAACTGCTGTCAATCCATCTGCCATAGGCCCCATAAAGTCTTTATCAAATTCCTGTGAACATAATTATACTGTGATTAGCACCACATTTGTCTATGAATTGTGACCATTGTGACAGCCCGAAATGGTCCCGAGCCATGTGTCAATCACCCCACTTTAAATGCCAGTGATTGCACCTGGTGTGCGAGGGTGAGTGTGGGAATTGTGAATGAGGAAGTCAGAGCCTCTGTACACTGTTTGTGGCGACTGTTTTAGTCCATTAAAGTGTGATCGAAGCCTGTCAAGTTGATGTTAATCCCACATCAGAAGGAGCTGCTTGCACCCTAAATATTGGATCCTAAAATAACGGTCCCCTACTAATATGAATTAATCTGTTCAGTGGAAACTGTTACAGAAAGCATCATTATTCTTATGCCACTAGTACTACTGTGATGGAGAGACGGCAAAGAGGGAATAGACAGCAGGAGATCAGTCTGTTACAAAGAACTAGCTAAACAACCACACCCCATGGATTAAACCTTGTGTTTGTTAAACACTGTTTATAGGCTAACCAAATTGTATGAAACCAGAAAAGCACTTCTGAACAACACTTCTGAACTGATCTCCTATGGCGTTATGATGTTCATAACAATGATAGCTATGGCCATAGGATTTTTGAAATGTTCCAAACTCTAGGCTATATAGCATATACCTGAACACACATACTGGTTTTAAATAATATCTGACAGAAGTGTTTGTATGAATATGGTACTGTGTAGCCATCTCACCCTGCGGTTGGTAAACGCGGAGAAGCATTCCTTCACCATGACAGTTTTAATCATCTCAGGATCTGCCACCATTATCATCGGTTTGCGTCCTTCAAATGTCCTACACATACACAAGACTTTAGTTGTCACTGTGCAATATTCATCTATGAAGAAGTGGGGCCTGCCGGACAGTGCGGCATGCGAGTGTGGCGAGCCTGAACAGACTGCCGA
The DNA here is from genome assembly GCF_951216825.1 of Electrona antarctica. Lineage (NCBI taxonomy): Eukaryota > Metazoa > Chordata > Actinopteri > Myctophiformes > Myctophidae > Electrona > Electrona antarctica. The sequence continues at coordinate 35,979,601 of NC_136791.1, forward strand.
GCACATCATCACAGGCTGCCCCCTATACAGCCCACCCTCAGAGACACATCATCACAGGCTGCCCCCTATACAGCCCACCCTCAGAAGCTGGCCTTTTTGACTTAGGACCGGAGACAAGGGCATGGCTGCATGACACTGAGTTGGCCATCTGATGATACACGAAAGAAGAAGAACTGTGCAATACTTTAAAAACAGTTGTCATGTTGCACACATGTCTATAATTGCTGATATTTGCGCTACCATCGTTGAAATTAAACAATGTAATTCAAACTTCAGCTTGTCACACTCCAGGGCTGCATGAACAGCGCTCGAGTGCTGTTTTCTGCAATTAACCATCTAGAATTCCAAATATGGAGCTGACTTACATGTCCGAGTCTGACATCATGAATTCCAGATTTGGACATGGCTAACCTTGGAAATCCATATATGAACATAGCTGACTCATCGTGACATCACCGGGATGACACAAGCATTATTCTGGCAGGCGTAATAACTGGACAGGACTCGAGATATTATTCTACACTCTACATTCAAGACCCTTCACCTCCAGGACAGGCTTATCAGTGAGTCACCTCCAGGACTCTTATCATCAGAATTCTGGCAGCTCTCCCCTGAAACCCCTTTGACTAGGGCTTCCAATTGCCGTTGAACCACCTTTCAAACTACACAGGTTAGATAATCTCGGTTGAGTTTCTATCGGAACACCACTGTGGCAGGTCATCGTCTGTAGACAACAGTCCTTTTTTCTTCAATTAGTATTTTACATATCGTTGATGTGGGGCAGAAACCGCCATCTCCATATTTTAGAACTTAAAATGCAGTGTCATACAAAAGTAGCTTGTAGATCTGCTATTTTTACTATTTTAGAATTTGAATCCTGAAAAGTAGGCCTAAGTTTTGGACATATAACTTTAGATCTTTATTTTTACCGTGAAAAATACCATATAGGCTATACCGCTGCATTTTGTTAGATACTGTAAATAGATACTAGATGCCATACTGAACTGTGAAAGTTTTGTGTTAACTTAGTGTCTGAATAGAGCGTCGCAGTCCCGCCCCCTTTCATGACGACACCAGGCCCAGGAAATAGTTTCCAATGCATTTTTCCCATAGACATTTCAAAACATATTTATTTAAAGACCTTATTAGCGTACAAAGCCAACTCTTGTCGTGACAAATCATGACAACAAACACAATATTTTGGACCAAGCAAATAATTACAAAGAAGAAAAACAACAAAAAAAGTGTTGTAACCTACCGTTTTCTTCTTCTTTCTAATTATTTGTTCAGGCCGAAAAATTATGTTTGTTGTCATGATTTGTCACGACAAGAGTTGGCTTTGTCCGCGGCGTAAACGTCTTTAAATAAATACTTTCTGAAAAGTCTATGAGGAAAATTAACGGGGATTTCTTTTCCGGGTCTCTCGAGGGGGCGGGACTGCAACGCTCTATAGTAGTGATCATACTAACATTTTCCTTTTTAGGTATTTGTTGCAACCTCAAGAGCCAATACAGTATACAGTAATAATAAAATTATTTAATTTAATAATTTACTATAAGCTCTTGCAGTTATCTGGCATATGTAGTTCTTCAAATAAGTAAAGTGTTCATTTAATTCTTAACATGTAAAATGGACCTGTACATTTACATTGTGTATTAATATTCACACTCAAAATGGATGGTTAAAATGTGGGACTTTGTTGATATATTATTCACACTTTCACACAGTTTATAATTGTAACATACAAACAGATGAACTTCATGATTTTTTTAGCATTCTGTGAATTTAGACAGTTACACAACTTAAATCAATTACAAGCTGAAGAATCTGAAGAATTAAACTTACCCCCACACATTCCCATACTTGCTATAGCATTCAATGTCAAAACGATCAATGCCCTATGACATTTCAGGAATAATAGTATTAGTATTACAGGTTAGACAGAGAATGCAGAAATGCCAAGAAGGAGAAAAGTAACCATAACATTGTACCATGGTGATAGCATTAGCAGCCTACTATAATTATTATTATTATACATTTCATGCCAAAAAGCCATTTTAAAAAGTTTGAACCATTAGATATTCGACCTAACTGGAAAGGTCCCATTACGTAACCTTTAGTTTAGTAGGCCAGGCATAAATGAGTAAAATGACCTCGGTTCACAATAAAACATGCATTTGGCGACCTCTGGAGTCAAATAATTATATCGGTCAGCACTCAGCAATTTAATTTTCATGCTCACAGGCTGCACTGGCGCATGGATGGAGAATGAGATCACTTACCCTTTTCAATTGGTATGGCAAAGTTCCCAAGAAAGGCAGGGGCTTTGGTCCTGGAATCCCCAGCTTTTTGAAAAAGCCATGATATGGCCAAAGACCATATCTAGATGACACAAAAGCAGGATGCCCATAATAATTATTGTTGCACAAGTTGCAATCACATTTGCAGCATGATCATAAGATTGTGCAACAGTAACATTGAGGAAATGTAGAGTATTTTTGCGGTTAATTGGCTTTGATTTGTAGCTGTTGAGCTGCGTAGAACTTAATTGTCAATTTGTCATCATGTATTATACCAGCTTTGTGTATGATTTATAAAACTAAAAAGTTCGAGAGCAGGTGTTTTTCCACCTATGTAATGGCATTAATTTGACACATACAATTAACGGCAACGCACACGCTGTCTGTCACTTAACACACAAACTTTGACCAGTCATACTGTTTGAAATGACGTAAACAATGTTGAACATATGCCTAATGGCGTGCTATTGTCTGTAAATATGTAGAAACATTGTCGCAATTAAAGTCGCAACGTTCTGGGGTTCTTCTGTTTGTAGTACAAATGGTGTATTATTCTCGGACGTGACAATAATAAGGCAAAAAGGTTTAACGAAAGACATGGGTATTGCGTATTGGGTATAACTGCGCAGCTTGAGGAATGCAAAACAAGAATTGAAGTAGGCTAAAGGCGGAAGGATACTCACAATAACAGCAGAGTAAAACACAGAACAAGAAGTGTCCACGTAGTCGCTGAAAACAACGGCAAGGCAAACATTCCGATCATTGTTCGTTTCGCCTGCTTCCTTTTCTCTAAATAAAGTGAAATACAAACAGACTTGTGTTTTATAGCCTAATCACCCAAAGCCAAAGGCTGGGAGGAGCAAAGATCAGTGGAGGAGGGGTCAACGTCAGTCTCAAGTTCATAATAATTAATTGACAGATGTTCTTATTGTCCTATAATATGAGTCATGAGTCTAGAGAAATGATCGCTTTCGCAAAATATTAAATTCGGAGTGTTTGTGTAAAGTCGTGCTAGAGTAGGACAGCCTGGCTGCGACTGCGACACTTAATTTAATTAAATTAGAAAAATAAGTCAGACAAAGATAAGATTTCTCAAAAACGGCAGACTAATTAACTTATCTTTAATACTTAGTTAATACTTACTTGTGACGTCGCCTATGAAAGATTAAATATACGGTAGTCCTACAACTTTTACCCGTCGTTAACGGTAGATGGCGCTTTGAGTCAGACTCACCCATTTCGACTGTTTTGATCCCTAACATGTGCCGTAGACGTCACTGACCGGAAGTGTTTTAGACGCACGATCGTGCATTTCATTTGGCACGATTTGGAATTATATAAATAGTTGCCTGTCATTGAATGGAAATAGAAGTTGCTCATATTGAGAAAACTTAATCGGGTCAAACTGTAAGGTAAGGAACCGTTATGTGGTTTATTTTCCAATTCCTATAGTGCCGAATGGTAGCGTTCGGGGATGTCCTATTTATTAACAGTTTGCACTGCAGAATTGCAGTACATTTCAAGCACAACTCAATACAAATACTTAACTGTGATTGGACGACCCAATAAAGCATTACACTTGTTTACAAGAGGGTCCACCTTGTTCCAATTCATCAAAAACATTTAGAGACGTACAAATATACACTTCTATCCTACTATAAATGCGCCACGTCTGTCTGTCTGCGTGCGTACGTGTGTGTACGGTTGTAATGCACGCAACTGGAGAACCGTTTGCCCCACCGACTTCACACCGACTTCACATTCGACACACGCGTTCCACACCCCCGATTCTCCAGAACCACCACAAAAGGCTCTGGTCAGGCTCTGCCAATGGGCCGAATCAGCCTAAATCCCCTCACCTGTGCAATTTCCAGCCTCTGGCTCTGCGACTGCCAGTGGGCATAATGAGGCCAATTCCTCTCACCTGTGCAATTTCCAGCCTCTTCCTCAGCCAATTGAGACTTCAGACAACAGGCAGACAGACAAATACAGAGATCTCCATCCATGTGGGACACAGACAGACAGTTAAAATGGGTGCTATGACAACGGGTATTGATACTACAGAGATCTCCATCCATATACAGTATGGGCACAAAAGGGAGTTAAGGGACACAGACAGTTAAAACGGGTGCTATGACAAGTTGACAAGGGGTATTATTAGGTTCCCAAGTTGCAAGTAGGCCGGTAGCTGATGGGCACGTACAGGTCTAGTATAGCCAAAGAACAGAACAGGAATTCAACATAAAGGAGGTAAAAAGGGAAAAGAAACATAAAGGGGTGGGGGGTGATAGCATCTACGGTAAGTTGCTTACGACCAGGTGGGCCCGGGTTGATAGGTGGGTGCCACCAAGTTACTCTTGGAAAGGAGCAAGCTGGTGGTTCAGGCGGGGCGCATACGTTGGTCCGACGTACTAACAGTCCGACATGCAACAGTCTGACACATGCGTGGCTGGTTAAGACTCACCCGTGACTCCCGACATGTGTTGCCTGTTAAGACACATGCATGGCTGGTTAAGACTCACCCGTGACTCCTGACATGTGTTGCCTGTTAAGACACATGCATGGCTGGTTAAGACTCACCCGTGACTCCCCCCGACATATGTGGCCGGTTAAGACTCACCCGTGGCTCCCCCCGACATATGTGGCTGGTAAAGACCACCAGTGGCTTCTCTGTGAGGTTAGGGGTAGGGTGTCGGACTAATGCCTGTCGGACTGTTAGTACGTTGGACCAAACACATGCACCCGGTTCAGGCATCTATGGATGCCTCCCAAGCGTCTCCCTAGGGAGGTCCTCTATGCATGTCCCACTGGGTTTAGCAGACCAGGTGGAAGGATTACATCTCCGCACTGGCCTGAGAATGCCTGGGGATCCCCAAGGGGGAAGTGGATAATGTTGCTCAGGAGAGGAACACTGGAAATCTCTGTTGGAACTGTTACCCCCACAACCCGATTCCGGATAAGTGGTTGAAGAACGATGGACGGATATTAATTAAGCCTCAGAGTTAAAAAGTGTTTATTGCCAGGTTTTTCATATGAAAAGACAAAGTCAGACAGACAGATTTCATTACAGAGAACTGATTCCCCGTCCCACAAGGTGTTCATCTTACAATTTATTTATGCTCAATTATATCAGTTGAGCCATATCTCCTTATACAGCACTCCAAAAACATCCAACCCAGCTGTTAATATAGTAGATGTTGTTCTGAAATATGAATTATGAAACTGTGGAATAATTACAGTAATACACTACTGCTGTGATATTGTCACTGCTTTTGCTGATGTACGGATTACCACAGCACAACATGCTACTGTAGATGTTTTTTTTCATATAGGCTAACTGACAAAACAAAACTGAGAAATGCAGAATGCATATTTAATTAGCCAAAAATTCATCATCAAAATCATCATCCAAAATAATTAACATTGTGTTAATGTTAATTGTGTCTAATGTTAATTGGGGATTGAGATGAGAAATCGAATCAAATGTGGTTCTCGGGTTCCACAAGGAAGCGAGTAGCTCCAATGGCTCCATTTATAATGACAGGAATTATGATACTTCATAATTGCTGGAAACTCATAGAAATGTGTTTTGTAAAGATCATAGTGTAATAACTAATAACGTATAATGACTGTTACAGTATAAATTATGCATTATTATAGTGAGTGAAAAGCGACTACATGAGAAAAAGTCCTTAAAGTCGCTGAGAGGCGATGGGATGGGCCAGGTTGTCAGACGCGCTCCGCTCCACAAACAAAAGGAATTCGCTGGGTCCAAAACAATGCGTTTAAGGGTTTTATTAAAGCAATGTAACTCAAAGGGTGCTCAAACATAAAGTAAAGTAACCACAGCGATCAACGTAAATAAAAGAAAGCAAAATAAAGCGGTCAACAAAAGGTATGGCGTCCCACACACCCCCTCTCTCTCTGTGTCCACAGCAGGTGAACAGGTGATGTTAAAGGTAACCTTGGGTCCGCCCCTATGCCCGTCAATCATCCACATCAACACCAGTGACAGCCTACTCATTCCTTGACCAATGTATAATCAACATAACCAAACCAATTCATGGCTCTTACAGTGAGATTACAACTACAAATGGTCATTGGGTGCTTAGAGGACGACACAATTAGTCCTCACTAATGCTCATGATAAAATACAATTTCTTTCTACTCCGTCTGCCTCATAGGATGGCTATATGGACAGTTGGATAGTTCAGAAATCTGTCTACCATCATTAAGCAGGGTTTTATTTTAAGTTTAATGGCTTCCATTATAGAATGCCAACTTTCCAGGAATAGAAAGCCCACAGTTTCTATTAGCTTGGATTCTCCATCCGTGAGAGAACGTCCCCAGGCATCCTCTGAGACACAGATGGGGTAGACAAAGATTGTACCATATTATGAGTATTAGTGAAGACCAATAATATATGAAGATAGGTTCTAAATGAGTGAAGTCGTCCTTTAAGTAAAGTGCAAAGTTTCACGCCTGTTCACAGACACACAGGTGGACGGAAGGATGGATGGATAGGGTGAATACAATCTTATAATTTACCTGTTTTAACTATAGGAAATCTTTGAGAAATCCAGTGCTTGATATTGGAGAGACATGACAATAAACAGGGCACAATTTTCCTGCAATATTGGATTTTGGTGGGATCCGTATAACAGTGGAAATGAATGCACGGGTACAAATAATTTTACCAAAGAGAAGCACATAGATTGAGTACAATAAAAAGCCCCAAAGGGATCCCTGCGGAACACCACACGGGATGCTAGAAGGGTTACTGCACCAAAATGTCCACCAGTGTCCAGCAATTGTGAAGTACTGTATTATAATACTTCACTTTATAAAATATATTTCATTTGACAATACTTCACAAGTATACTTATAAAAGTCTTCATATAATTACAAGCAATTCAAATAAAAAATATATATACTTTTACAGATTTATAAGCAGATTATAAGTATGTTTCTAACAAATTATAGACAATGCATAGCAAGTGTTACCGTGGCAGTACTACTGGTAGTGTGCATACGAAGTCTGGTGCTAATCTGTCCAGCGGGTTGCAAAATCACACACACACACACACACACACACACACACACGAGGGTCGCTCTTATAGATGGCTTGCCTTCTGCAGAGCCGCCGTAAGGAAGTTGCAAAAGTTTGTATAATTGTATAATTTCATGCTCTGTTGAATCCTATTTGTAGTGTTTGTAGCTTTTTACCTCTGGCCGTTATCAGCATCACTAAACATATTTGTAGATGCCATTGAGAACAGTTACTGCTTCACCTTAATTATTGTTTCTCGGAACAAACTTCAGTTGGATTGGCTTAATTGGCTGGAACAAATTGTTGAACTCCAAGGGAATCTGAAACAAGAACATGGAGTTAAAATCAGAACCCAGAGAGTATGCAGCTTTTCACTCCAAACACATGGTCTGGCGTCTGGTATCACTATAGTGAAATCAGTTTTATTCCCACTAAAAATCTGCATACTCTAAGCCAATGTTTCTCCACCTTTTCAGGTTGTGACCCCCCAAAATGATCACAATTGAACTGGGAAAGCACAAGTTGAAGCATTGGAATTGAGTAGCCGATATATAAGCTCACAACTCCTCGCAAATATTTTCGGCTATTTGATGGAGTAAAAGTCACTTCACTGTCACAGTAAAAGCCCCCCTCCAGTAAAGCGATATGAAATTTGTATTTTAGTGCAATTATAAGCTCACCATTGTTTCTTTGCAGGACTCCACATTGTAAGTCTGCAGGAGACGTACAAGCACCATCTTCATGATCAGGACTGCAAAGCGCAGCCCAACACAATTACGAGGACCGATTCCAAATGGCAGATAGACGTATGGGTTTATATTGTGCTTGTTGTCTTTACTGAACCTGCAAAAGAAAAAAAAGGCACATATTCTAAACTGTAAACGCCCCAAAAGTATACATTTCGTATCAATTCCTGTTCCCGGGAATACATGACGACAAATGTTTACTTAAAGTACATTGGTAATTTGTTACTTTATGTTTTGCTGTTTTAGACATCTCTTGTTTTGCTTTTATGTTTAACAATCTCGGACTCCTTTGCATCAAGAAAGGCTTATTGGCTACCATTTCTGGTATTTGCATTCAAGTTCAAAAACTAGTAATGATCAAATTATGTTTTTTGGATGTACAATCCCTTTATGACAGTTTTGCAACAATTCCAATTAGTTGTTGTAAATGCAACAGCAATTTAGTTGGTTAAATAAATGACCAATTGTGCCATTGAAACATGCCCCCTTTCTTCTGCGTGTTTTGTTCTTATGGACATATGTTATGAACACAATATGGTGGTTGTATGACAAGAAAAGCATGTTGATACCGTTCTGGTTGGAAAAGCTCAGGGTTGTTCCAGTACTGTGGGTCCTTGTGTAACAGTATCACAGGGATCCCCACCAGGGTGTTCTCAGGGATGGTGAAGCCATTGACTTCGACAGTTGTTTTGCACATCCTCTCCAGCCGAGGTGCAGTAGGAAGCAAACGCATAGACTCACAAATGACCTGATCCAGGTACTGGAGGTCCATCAAACCCTGATATGAAACAGGAGCCTGGAGCCAAAAGGTAGATTTAATGAATGAGCAGACAGGAGATGTGATCCAGTGAACTTACAGTTGGAGGCCATCGATATTGTCCTTTTCTTTTTGCTGAGGTTTGCGTGATTTGCGCAAAAGGACAGTTAACCCATTTTGGGCGGGAACCCCTTTTGGTGTTTTAAACATTGTTATAATTTAGCTATTGAAAAATAGCAGATCTACAAGCTCATAGCGCGCCACCGAGTGGCGCGCTACGAGCTTGTAGGTCTGCTATATTTGAAAAATCGTGAAAATATTTATTTAAAAAAACTGGAGGATTTAGAAGGATTTTTAAAATCCTAAATGGGTCAAATGATAAGGGACAATATCGGTGGCACCCAACTGTACACTGATGTTCTTGAAATGCATGTTACAGTATGATTGGAAAATCAGTCAGATTGAAAAAGGAGCACTTGTTTTCTTGAGCCGTGTAATCAACACTAGAGGGCAACGAGAGCCAAGGCATCTCATTCTCAGTTATGTGACAGACCTGTGTTGAATAAACTAACCTGACAAATCCCCCCTCCCGAGTCAACACGACACAACGGTGAAATAAAAAAAAATACATAATACATCTGCGAGCTCCCAACAAGCTCACGGATCAGCAGTTTATTTTAGGCGTTACTCAAGTCACCTAAAGACAGCGTGCCTCCGACGGTGAAACCGAGTGGACCTTTTTCAGTCTGACTGGTTTTCCCCAATCGTACAGTGAAACATACATTAATGCCATTGACATCATGTGCTGTGAACTGTCAGCGATTCAAATAAAAAGGATTAGTTCACCCAGAAATTAAAATTAATCTTCTCAACCTTATAGACCCTAGAACTCTTCATAACGCAGCTCTGGCAACACCGTTGTAACAAAAGGTGAAGTTTGCCAACAGCGGGCCAGAACTACAGCAGATTCTCCAAAAGAACTGAAGTCAACATTGACCAGTTCTTTTTGAGTTACCAAAAAGGGCAAAACATTTCCATAAAACTTTTTTGAAGATTTCTTGTGCACCCAAATATCAAACATTGAAATGCTGTAAGTAAAGTTATTTTAAAATAACTGTGTAGTGTGTACCATTAAATTAACTTATTTTAGAGATTTTAGGCAAGCTTCCTGTGTAATGTACTGTACCAGACAAGTAACTTATTTTTGGGAGAACTATTCAGTTACACTTGAAGGAGCTGACACCAAATATAGAATATTTACATACATAATATAATATTACAATAATATATTATTTAATTACATCTTTTGGGACACTGGCATCTAATTCTTCCTGCAAAGTCTTCAGTACATCAGGGTTGGTTGCCAGGTTATACATAATGAAGCTCAGAGTGGTACTGGTGGTGTCATAACCACCAAAGATGAAAAGAAATGACTGGGAGAGGATCTCAGCTTCAGTCAATCCTGTAGCAAAAGTAAACAAAGCTTTAATAAAAACACACACATAAAATGTTGTTGGATATTGGACTTACCAAAAAGTAAATGACAAGGCTTTAGTTTTGTATTTTTTAAGAGGTTAGAACAGATAAATGTGGTGGAAGAAAATCAATGTAATTGAAAAATACAACATCATACCTTTGCTTGGCTGATCATTCTTTAGTGCTTTCTCTGGTATCTCATTCTGAATCATCAGCTGTAGGAAGTCTCGAGTCTGGACAACAAATAAAATGTTACATATCCTATGCCCCTTGTACCAAAATGACCTATCCACAAAAAAATGTTTAGTAGCTTAATTGCTGATTAATCTGATTATCTTTTTAACCTGAAATGGTGTATTAACGGAACACTGCCAATATGTCAATAAATCAAGGATGTAAGACTGACTCAGATAAACATTATTTGACGCACACTTGACACATTTTGGCTTCAGCCTTCCTCAGAGCAGAGGTTCACTTTTTAAATCTGTTCTGAGGAAGGCCATTTCATTTTACGCTCTCAAGAGTTAAAGATCTATAAGGGTCCATTTGGTTACAAACTCTTGAGAGCGTATTTGGTTTCATTTTATGCTCTCAAGAGTTACATTATTGTTAAAATCTGCATTACTTAATTTACAAGAAGTCTACACAATTACAGAATGTAGAAGAATTGATATTTTGATCAACGTTTGCCACAGCATTGAATCTTAGCCAACGATACCAAAATATTCTTCCGTTTTGGGTCTGCGAGACTAAATCTCATCAAATGGTGGTCCGTGGCTCAAATGCCAAATAAATTATGGGCCTTGATATGAAAAGGGTTGAAAACCACTGGCCTAAACAAAACTAGATAAAGTGCCCCTCGGGGCACAGGTCTCCACCAGGGCAGGTCAGGTTGTGGCCTCCTAGTGGCGCTATAATAGGCCAATGTGAAAAGGGTGCCATTTCTTCTTACGCCTTGGATGATTTGAGGCATTTTGTTCCAAAAATGTGTTTTGCAAAAATCCACCTGTTGGTGGCGCTATAACAGGCCAATGTGAAAAGGGTGGGATATATCCTCAGCCTAGTAGGAAAGTCTGTGAAAGATTTCACGTAAATTGCACACTGCGTTCATGATTTGAGGCTTTTTGTTCAAAACGGGCCAATCCTGACAACTTTGAAAGCCAATGTTAGCCAATTAGGGTGGAATATGAAATATCGGACAGATCCGCCTTGAACACATGACTATAGAGATAGTGTGTAACGATTTGCGGGATTTTTGGACAGAATCTGGAGGAGTAATATCAAAAGATGTGTTTTTCAAAAGTCAGCCTCCTGGTGGTGCTATAACAGGCCTTTCTGGAAAATTTGGGGCAGAGGTTCATCGTTGGCATCCAGGGAGTGTGTGAGCAAAATCTGGCATCGACCTTGTTAACGGTGCCTTCACTGTTTATTACAAGTTCAAAGTTTGGACCTTCACCTGATGGAAGATGACGTGATGGAGCGTAACAGTGGCGTAACAAGCCAACACTGGGCAGTAAAGAGGGGTGGTGGGCTCTGCCAAAATGTTACCACTGAATACACAGTATATTATGTATGCATTTTACAGATGGCACGTGGTGCCTAAATGTCACAGGACCCCAACACATCTGCGTGGTAGTTACACCCCTGGAGTGGACTTTGTTTTCTATGTTTGTGCTGCACCTGGACACTAGAGTGGATGTGCATTGTGCAAGCACTATGTTTCTTATCTATAAAAAAACCTTAAAGCACACCCAACCATTAGTCACCTTATCAGTTTCTCTTTTTTGTCAGCTCTGTTGTTTATGTTTGAAGCTATTTTCTTAGTAATGTCGTTAAATGAGTATTTTTGTTTGTTTTTCACACACACACACACACACACACACACACACACACACACACACACACACACACACACACACACACACACACACACACACACACACACACACACACACACACACACACACACACACACACACACACACACACACACAGGTTATTTGCATTGCAACTTTTTTCTACAATAATTAAGTAAATTAATGAGGCTTACAGAGTTATCTGCATGATGCTGGCCTTTAAATCTCTTGATGATATTTAAGCAGAAGTCCACACTCTCTTTTGGGAATAGGGAAACACCCAACAGCTTAAAAAGATGGGATGAGAAGGGGAAGAACACTGAAAGGAGAAAGAATTTGTTATCAACATCTTAGCCTTTGCTACTGTGCTGTGATTGAGGCCATGTATTTAGAGATTCCATTCACTCTCATTGTTGGTCTGTGAAAGTTCTCAATATTACCCTTTTGACACATAATAAACATAAACAATTAATGTTTCTTTGGCTTATTCACCACTAGGCACCAGTGCTCGTGTCACTATTTTCATTTTGCTCACAGACCACAGAAGCAACAGATTAATATGTGCATTTGTATCATGCCCAAGATTCTACCAAAATTCAACCGCTCTTCAACTTGAACAGATTTGAACATGTTTACGTGTTGAAACTACAACCATTTACATCCTGAACATCCTCCATCTACATAAAATAATGTACATAATTTATGTGTGTATATAATTTAAACAAATTATGCTTCAAATATGCATGAACTTACATTAATACATTTGGATTGTCAAAGACATAATTCACTATCGATACTATTGTGTCATTTGAAAATGTACCAACAGATCAGACAACATACTCAGGAAAAAGAATATCCATATTCTCCCGCCTATGTTCACAACGTTCTTGACATGACTGACAAGAGGGTCATCTGGGTTGTTGATAGAGTTGGTATCCACACCAAACGACGCGCTGGTCACAACATCTAAAGCGTAGGGCCCGAAGAACCTAAAACAAAACAAGTTTTTTTAAATTATTATTATTTATGGGTTTTGAGATACGTATTATTTTAACACATATCAACACAAACATTTACCCTGAGACATAACATAAGCATGAGGGGAAACAAAATAGAGGGTTTCTTTGAGGGATCTACAGTGTAATGTAAATTAGTTTTCACTGTAATGGGTCCCGGGATCATTATAATCATTTCCAAGTTCGCAAAAGTCGCAATGCAACATGTGAGCTTGTAGATCAACGATTTCCACTATTTTTTATTTTTTAAGTAAAAAGGTATTAAATATGTATTAAATTTAGTTTTTATATATAAATTATTTGCACTTGCAGGTTACTGCTTGAAAACATACCTTTTAATGTCAACAGATTCATCCAGATTGGTTTTCCCTAGAGTCTCAACGAGTCTGTCTGCATACTCCTGTACATTAGGGAACACCTTCACAAAAGGACAAAACAAACCATTAGTACAATTGTGGGGTATAGTACTGTATCGTGCATCTTCATTCCTTTCATAGGAATACACAAAGAGAGAAATTAAGCTGTCGACTTCATTCCTCTCATAGTGTATTTATTATTGAACACCTTTCTTTTGTCATATTACAGAGCATTTTACACAAAAGAAAAAGAGCACCCCACCCAACTCAGGAGTCGGTTTACATTCTTTAGGAAAAACTAACCAGTTAATAACCACACACACATGGCCATCTCACCAGTGTCACTGCTGAAAATTCACAGCCAACCTAATGTTATTAGGAATTATGTAGGCGGACTGGAAAACAGCTCCTTGTGAATGACCATTGATACATGCCATTTCACTACAGATTAGGACCAAAATGTATTATTACCTGCCTCATCCTTCCACCAGTGAAAGATGGGGATATGGTACTCCGAATTCTCTTCCACCTTTCATCTTTAACTGCTGTCAATCCATCTGCCATAGGCCCCATAAAGTCTTTATCAACTTCCTGTGAACATAATTATACTGTGATTAGCACCACATTTGTCTATGAATTGTGACCATTGTGACAGCCCGAAATGGTCCCGAGCCATGTGTCAATCACCCCACTTTAAATGCCAGTGATTGCACCTGGTGTGCGAGGGTGAGTGTGGGAATTGTGAATGAGGAAGTCAGAGCCTCTGTACACTGTTTGTGGCGACTGTTTTAGTCCATTAAAGTGTGATCGAAGCCTGTCAAGTTGACGTTAATCCCACATCAGAAGGAGCTGCTTGCACCCTAAATATTGGATCCTAAAATAACGGTCCCCTACTAATATGAATTAATCTGTTCAGTGGAAACTGTTACAGAAAGCATCATTATTCTTATGCCACTAGTACTACTGTGATGGAGAGACGGCAAAGAGGGAATAGACAGCAGGAGATCAGTCTGTTACAAAGAACTAGCTAAACAACCACACCCCATGGATTAAACCTTGTGTTTGTTAAACACTGTTTATAGGCTAACCAAATTGTATGAAACCAGAAAAGCACTTCTGAACAACACTTCTGAACTGATCTCCTATGGAGTTATTTTGTTCATAACAATGATAGCTATGGCCATAGGATTTTTGAAATGTTCCAAACTCTAGGCTATATAGCATATACCTGAGCACACATACTGGTTTTAAATAATATCTGACAGAAGTGTTTGTATGAATATGGTACTGTGTAGCCATCTCACCCTGCGGTTGGTAAACGCGGAGAAGCATTCCTTCACCAGGACAGTTTTAATCATCTCAGGATCTGCCACCATTATCATCGGTTTGCGTCCTTCAAATGTCCTACACATACACAAGAAAGAAGTCAGTTCTTATGAAATTTGAAAATAGACATGCAATGATGCAAACAGAAAATTATATCCTTTCTCAGCACCAAATAGAAGATGAGGTCTTTGCTTTTCTGTCATGTTAAGATGACATGGCCCTTGTGCCTGGAGCTCTGTGAGGCCCGACACACTACAAAATACATTTGAGCTGACTTTTTTTCTTTCAGGTAAGCTTCACACACACACACAATATTCACAGGCGCAAGCTGGCAGGTCAACCGCAGTCACAATAAAATGAATGGAACGGTCAGGTTTGGGTTGGCTCGGGTCTTTAGCACATTTCTGCGGTTGGGGGACCTGCTTAATATGAACATATTATGTGTTGTGTAATGTAGCTTTACTCATGACAGCCGCGGAAAATTCTCACTAACGTTTAGTCCTAATGGTCAATTTGAGTAGGTATGTAGGTTGTGTGTGGGGGAGGGGGAGAGAGGATGGACAGTGAGGGAGAGTATGGGACCAGTCATGGTAGCAGTGCAGTGTGTAAAGTTTGTCAGTGAATAAATGCTCCTGTGGTTTGAGACTCCTTTGCCAGTACATCCATGGGCTCTGTATCTGGATTAAACCAAATAATTCCCAAATAGACAATGTCTCTGAGACAACAAGCTAATGTGTTAACCTCACCTTAAGGTCACCCCTCCTAAATACATATATAACATAGCTAGGTTATATTTTTCTTAAAACGAAAATGTTGGGTTTTTCTCTTCGTCCAATGGACAAAAAAAAAATCACACCCGTGTGAACTGAGTGGTGTAAGGTTTTATATAGCATGATCAGCTGTGGTCTGACGTAATGTCTAAGGTATTATATAAGGTAAGGTATTATTTAGCCTCACACCCGGATGTGATTTCACAACTGGCTGTTTTTGTGCAGAAAAAATGACCATGGTTGCTACGGTCATCCAGTTCACCCGGGTGTGATTTAATTACGTCAGAAATTATTTTGAACATAGCAACCATGCTCATTTTTTTCTGCACACAAAAGCCAGTTGTAGGAGTGGTTTACACCACTCAAAAAGCCAGTTGTAGGAGTGGTTTACACCACTCAAAAAAAAATATATATATATATATATATATATATATATAGCTACGGAGGCTTTTACGTCATCTATTCTAGTGTGTTTGATACTGTAGGTTGCCATATAGGTAGGTTATTTCCGTTAGTCGGTCCACGTGGGTACAATTAACCAGAGTTCCGACAACTCTGTTCACTTCTTCTACATAGACTTCTATTGGCGAAGTGCTAGGCGAAGAGTGACACTGGACTCAGGCAATAGCCCAGCTTATTAATGATCTTAAATTCCTTTATTTTAGATTGTTTTTTAGTAATAGTACAACATAAATAAATACATAAATAAATACAACATAAATATTACAGAGACTTTAGTTGTCACTGTGCAATATTCATCTATGAAGAAGTGGGGCCTGCCGGACAGTGCGGCATGCGAGTGTGGCGAGCCTGAACAGACTGCCGAGCA
The DNA here is from genome assembly GCF_951216825.1 of Electrona antarctica. Taxonomy (NCBI): domain Eukaryota; kingdom Metazoa; phylum Chordata; class Actinopteri; order Myctophiformes; family Myctophidae; genus Electrona; species Electrona antarctica. The sequence continues at coordinate 35,996,083 of NC_136791.1, forward strand.
CATCATCACAGGCTGCCCCCTATGCAGCCCACCCTCAGAGACACATCATCACAGGCTGCCCCCTATACAGCCCACCCTCAGACACATCATCACAGGCTGCCCCCTATACAGCCCACCCTCAGAGACACATCATCACAGGCTGCCCCCTATACAGCCCACCCTCAGAGACACATCATCACAGGCTGCCCCCTATACAGCCCACCCTCAGAGACACATCATCACAGGCTGCCCCCTATACAGCCCACCCTCAGAGACACATCATCACAGGCTGCCCCCTATACAGCCCACCCTCAGAGACACATCATCACAGGCTGCCCCCTATACAGCCCACCCTCAGAGACACATCATCACAGGCTGCCCCCTATACAGCCCACCCTCAGAGACACATCATCACAGGCTGCCCCCTATACAGCCCACCCTCAGAGACACATCATCACAGGCTGCCCCCTATACAGCCCACCCTCAGAGACACATCATCACAGGCTGCCCCCTATACAGCCCACCCTCAGAAGCTGGCCTTTTTTACTTAGGACCGGAGACGAGGGCATGGCTGCATGACACTGAGTTGGCCATCTGATGATACACGAAAGAAGAAGAACTGTGCAATACTTTAAAAACAGTTGTCATGTTGCACACATGTCTATAATTGCTGATATTTGCGCTACCATCGTTGAAATTAAACAATGTAATTCAAACTTCAGCTTGTCACACTCAAGGGCTGCATGAACAGCGCTCGAGTGCTGTTTTCTGCAATTAACCATCTAGAATTCCAAATATGGAGCTGACTTACATGTCCGAGTCTGACATCATGAATTCCAGATTTGGACATGGCTAACCTTGGAAATCCATATATGAACATATAGCTGACTCATCGTGACATCACCGGGATGACACAAGCATTATTCTGGCAGGCGTAATAACTGGACAGGACTCGAGATACTATTCTACACTCTACATTCAAGACCCTTCACCTCCAGGACAGGCTTATCAGTGAGTCACCTCCAGGACTCTTATCATCAGAATTCTGGCAGCTCTCCCCTTTGACTAGGGCTTCCAATTGCCGTTGAACCACCTTTCAAACTACACAGGTTAGATAATCTCGGTTGAGTTCCTATCGGACACCACTGTGGCGGGTCATCGTCTTCAATTAGTATTTTACATATCGTTGATGTGGGGCAGAAACCGCCATCTCCATATTTTAGAACTTAAAATGCAGTGTCATACAAAAGTAGCAAAAATAGCAGATCTATAAGCTCACAACACCTCACGATGCGACGTGTTGTGAGCTTGTAGATTTCTGCTATTTTTACTATTTTAGAATTTGAATCCTGAAAAGTAGGCCTAAGTTTTGGACATATAACTTTAGATCTTTATTTTTACCGTGAAAAATACCATATAGGCTATACCGCTGCATTTTGTTAGATACTGTAAATAGATACTAGATGCCATACTGAACTGTGAAAGTTTTGTGTTAACTTAGTGTCTGAATAGAGCGTCGCAGTCCCGCCCCCTTTCATGACGACACCAGGCCCAGGAAATAGTTTCCAATGCATTTTTCCCATAGACATTTCAAAACGAATTTATTTAAAGTCCTTATAAGCGTTGTACAAAGCCAACTCTTGTCGTGACAAATCATGACAACAAACACAATATTTTGGACCAAACAAATAATTACAACGAAGAAAAACAACAAAAAAAACGTTTTCTTCTTCTTTCTAATTATTTGTTCAGGAAAAATTATGTTTGTTGTCATGATAAGAGTTGGCTTTGTCCGCGGCGTAAACGTCTTTAAATAAATACTTTCTGAAAAGTCTATGAGGAAAATGAACGGGGATTTCTTTTCCGGGTCTCTCGAGGGGGCGGGACTGCGACGCTCTATAGTAGTGATCTTTTTTTTTTTTAGGTATTTGTTGCAACCTCAAGAGCCAATACAGTATACAGTAATAATAAAATAATTAAAAAAAATACTATTTAGTATTTACTATAAGCTCTTGCAGTTATCTGGCATATGTAGTTCTTCAAATAAGTAAAGTGTTCATTTAATTCTTAACATGTAAAATGGACCTGTACATGTTTTACATTGTGTATTAATATTCACACTCAAAATGGATGGTTAAAATTTGGGACTTTGTTGATATATTATTCACACTTTCACACAGTTTATAATTGTAACATACAAACAGATGAACTTCATGATTTTTTAGCATTCTGTGAATTTAGACAGTTACACAACTTAAATCAATTACAAGCTGAAGAATCTGAAGAATTAAACTTACCCCCACACATTCCCATACTTGCTATAGCATTCAATGTCAAAACGCTCAATGCCCTATGACATTTCAGGAATAATAGTATTAGTATTACAGGTTAGACAGAGAATGCAGAAATGCCAAGAAGGAGAAAAGTAACCATAACATTGTACCATGGTGATAGCATTAGCAGCCTACTATAATTATTATTATTATACATTTCATGCCAAAAAGCCATTTTAAAAAGTTTGAACCATTAGATATTCGACCTAACTGGAAAGGTCCCATTACGTAACCTTTAGTATGCCAGGCATAAATGAGTAAAATGACCTCGGTTCACAATAAAACATGCATTTGGCGACCTCTGGAGTCAAATAATTATATCGGTCAGCACTCAGCAATTTCATTTTCATGCTCACAGGCTGCACTGATGGAGAATGAGATCACTTACCCTTTTCAATTGGTATGGCAAAGTTCCCAAGAAGGGCAGGGGCTTTGGTCCTGGAATCCCCAGCTTTTTGAAAAAGCCATGATATGGCCAAAGACCATATCTAGATGACACAAAAGCAGGATGCCCATAATAATTATTGTTGCACAAGTTGCAATCACATTTGCAGCATGATCATAAGATTGTGCAACAGTTACATTGAGGAAATGTAGAGTATTGTTGCGGTTAATTGGCTTTGATTTGTAGCTGTTGAGCTGCGTAGAACTTAAATGTCAATTTGTCATCATGTATTATATCAGCTTTGTGTATGATTTATAAAACTAAAAAGTTCGAGAGCAGGTGTTTTTCCACATATGTAATGGCATTAATTTGACACATACAATTAACGGCAACGCACACGCTGTCTGTCACTTAACACACAAATTTTGACCAGTCATACTGTTTGAAATGACGTAAACAATGTTGAACATATGCCTAATGGCGTGCTATTGTCTGTAAATATGTAGAAACATTGTCGCAATTAAAGTCGCAACGTTCTGGGGTTCTTCTGTTTGTAGTACAAATGGTGTATTATTCTCGGACGTGACAATAATAAGGCAAAAAGGTTTAACGAAAGACATGGGTATTGCGTATTGGGTATAACTGCGCAACTTGAGGAATGCAAAACAAGAATTGAAGTAGGCTAAAGGCGGAAGGATACTCACAATAACAGCAGAGTAAAACACAGAACAAGAAGTGTCCACGTAGTCGCTGAAAACAACGGCAAGGCAAACATTCCGATCATTGTTCGTTTCGCCTGCTTCCTTTTCTCTAAATAAAGTGAAATACAAACAGACTTGTGTTTTATAGCCTAATCACCCAAAGCCAAAGGCTGGGAGGAGCAAAGATCAGTGGAGGAGGGGTCAACGTCAGTCTCAAGTTCATAATAATTAATTGACAGATGTTCTTATTGTCCTATAATATGAGTCATGAGTCTAGAGAAATGATCGCTTTCGCAAAATATTAAATTGGGAGTGTTTGTGTAAAGTCGTGCTAGAGTAGGACAGCCTGGGTGCGACTGCGACACTTAATTTAATTAAATTAGAAAAATGAGTCAGACAAAGATAAGATTTCTCAAAAACTGCAGACTAATTAACTTATTCTTTAATACTTAGTTAATACTTACTTGTGACGTTGCCTATGAAAGATTAAATATAGATAAATACGGTAGTCCTACAACTTTTCCCCGTCGTTGACGGTAGATGGCGCTTTGAGTCAGACTCACCCATTTCGACTGTTTTGATCCCTAACATGTGCCGTAGACGTCACTGACCGGAAGTGTTTTAGACGCACGATCGTGCATTTCATTTGGCACGATTTGGAATTATATAAATAGTCGCCTGTCATTGAATGGAAATAGAAGTTGCTCATATTGAGAAAACTTAATCGGGTCAAACTGTAAGGTAAGGAACTGTTATGTGGTTTATTTTCCAATTCCTATAGTGCCGAATGGTAGCGTTCGGAGATGTCCTTGGCCAGGACAGCTATCATTTAAAGAAACACTATGGTTTTCAATTTAACAGTGTCACTGATAACAGATTTATTGTTTTGAATTTGAACATATATCATGGCATGGGACTCTGGGAGTGAATGAGCTATGATTGATTGATTAATTTAAATATTTATTAACAGTTTGCACTGCAGAATTGCAGTACATTTCAAGCACAACGCAATACAAAGACTTAACTGTGATTGGACGACCCAATAAAGCATTACACTTGTTTACAAGAGGGTCCACCTTGTTCAATTCATCATAGTAAGGGCATTTTATCAGGTATTTGACCAATCTGGGAACTAAATCGTTACCAAAACATTTCTTCACCAATGTGTTTCTAAAGGTGTCTAATAACATGTACTAAAAGTTTGAAATTCAACTCCCGTGGGAAATTGAGTTTATTAGCATAATATGTGACCATACCCATAACATCCTATATAAGGCAAAAAAGTCCAAATTTCATCATTCTTTAAGTAGCATGTGACATATGAAACTAGGGGGTTTTCATGATTCTGAATCCATTCCAAGCATTAGTTTTGCACAAAAAACACTCCTTGGGCTAAATTGGGCCATATCCACTTGACCAAATGGGCTGACCTCATCACGTTTGTGAGGCCGTTTTCCCCACAAGGAGTGTTTTTTGTGCAAAACTAATGCTTGGAATGGATTCAGAATCATGAAAACCCCCTATTTTCATATGTCACATGCTACTTAAAGAATGATGAAATTTGGACTTTTTTGCCTTATATAGGATGTTATGGGTATGGTCACATATTATGCTAATAAACTCAATTTCCCACGGGAGTTGAATTTCAAACTTTTAGTACATGTTATTAGACACCTTTAGAAACACATTGGTGAAGAAATTTCTTGGTAACGATTTAGTTCCCAGATTTTCATAGATTTCTCTTACTATCAAAACATTTAGAGACGTACAAATATACACTTCTATCCTACTATAAATGCGCCACGTCTGTCTGTCTGCGTGCGTATGTGTGTGTACGGTTGTAATGCACGCAACTGGAGAACCGTTTGCCCCACCGACTTCACATTCGACACACGCGTTCCACACCCCCGATTCTCCAGAACCACCACAAAAGGCTCTGGTCAGGCTCTGCCAATGGGCCGAATCAGCCTAAATCCCCTCACCTGTGCCTCTCACCTGTGCAATTTCCAGCCTCTGCCTCAGCCAATTGAGACTTCAGACAACAGGCAGGCAGACAGACAAATACAGAGATCTCCATCCATGTGGGACACAGACAGACAGTTAAAATGGGTGCTATGACAACGGGTATTGATACTACAGAGATCTCCATCCATATACAGTATGGGCACAAAAGGGACACAGACAGATAGTTAAAACGGGTGCTATGACAAGTTGACAAGGGGTATTATTAGGTTCCCAAGTTGCAAGTAGGCCGGTAGCTGATGGGCATGTACAGGTCTAGTATAGCCAAAGAACAGAACAGGAATTCAACATAAAGGAGGTAAAAAGGGAAAAGAAACATACAGTGAGGGGGGAAAAGGGGTGGGGGGGTGATAGCATCTACGGTAAGTTGCTTACGACCAGGTGGGCCCGGGGTGATAGGTGGGTGCCACCAAGTTAGAGTGGGCAGTGCACCCCCTAACTAAGGTAAAGTATACATGTTTAGAACATGCTTAAACATTCGACAATTTAAGGTCTAATATTTCAACAATTGCCACAAAACAATTTTGGGGTATAAGAAGTTGAAGGATAAAATTAAGTCTGATAATGTACCGTGCATGTTCACATCAAGTATAGGCATATACTTTTAACATAAGACCATTTTTCAAATAACATTTGATTTGACAAAATACTACCAATGTTACCTGTACATAAGAGATTCCACCGGGGCCCTCTGATTCCCAAACAACCTCTATTGCAGCACATCATATTGTAGGTACACACTCACCAAACCTGGGGTCAGCTCCTCTTTGTCATGTCAAATCCATTTTCAAAGTTATGTCAGAAAACATGTGGTCAAATATCAAAAAATGTCCTATAGATTCACACAGACACGCTCTCTTTATGCAGTGGCTGGCATTTCACAGCAGATAGTTGTACTGCCTGACTAAACACATGTAAACTTATTCAGTGAAGCAGGTATGGGGCACACTACATTGTCAGGTGTGAGTAATTATACTCCACCCAACTACAAAGCACCTGGCAATTTGTGTTCCCCATGTATGGATGTATGTATATCAGGCAGCTATTCTATAGGTCGAGACTCGATACGTACATCTGCAGAATAACCTCAACAACATGACAATGAAGGTTCAATGTTGTCCACATGCATAAGCAAAGACATTTAAATTAAGCTATACCACTTGATCCTCACTCATGGTCAGGAGACAGGTACCCTTAAAGTGTAATTTGGTCACATTGTGTACACTAAGAGTTCCAAATTGATCAATGTCTGAGGAAACCAGAACTGTAACTGTACGCAAGTTGTAACGATACAGAAACCTTTAACACTGATGATTTTACTGTCTATAATTTGCTATTTGGTGGCAAATTATTGTTATCACTCAAATGTCATTACTGTGACCTGTCTTTCCAGACATCATCCATCATCATGTTTCTGACCATGGCATTATTGCGGAAAGGTGTCCCAGGGAAACAGTGGATTGGAAAGTACCGTCGATTTCGACCCGTCACATGGCAGATGAAACGCAACATGGTGGCGCAGTTGGAGCGCGAGGCTGAGAACGAGTACTGGATCAGCAGGCCGTACATGACTCGAGAGCAGGAGTTTGGCCATGCTGCTGAGCGGAGAGCACAAAGGTGGAATACCATCAGGGACAATGCCTTCCGCAGGAACTTTCCCGAACACAAGTACATCACAGACCACCTGGGTCATCTGAACACTACCAAAACATGGTCAAGTTAACTGCTCAGTTGTGACATACTTTATATCCTGTGTCATGAGTGACTGTGTAACTTATGTATGTAGGCAATCTCTGTTTTGTATGCCGATTTAATGCTGCGGTGGGTCTCTTAAAAGTATCTTGCTGATTTATGAACCAAATCCAGACTATATTAATTCTGTCACACAGAAAAGGGGAGTTGTTTGACCAACATTTCACTGTCCCCTAAGAGACACTAGTCATGCAGACAGGTTCTTTTTTTATTAATATGTAAAGTAGTTTGGACTGGCTTGTTTGTATCAGCCAAGCAACAAGTATATTTGACTGTTTAAAATGTGCTAGACCCCTGGGAGCTGGATTGCTGAAATACATAATAAATTGCCATATCATAAAAACATAAGCAATCATGTCAGCTGTGTCATTTGTTCATTGTGTGTTCATAGTGTCAATGTGAAACAATCTGGCAGTGACCAACTGACCATACATCATTTACATTGCAATGTATGCTATACATGTTTGTTTTTATTAATATCTTGTCTTTAAAGTGAATTATTTGTAGATTTAATACATTTTATATTAAATGCTCGCTGTTATGGAATAGCAGGCATAGATAGGCTTACGAGTTGATGCCTTTTCAAGGGTTCAAAATATTGTAAAAGCACCCAAATAATTATACTAATGGTATTGTAAGACAGACAGACATTCGTGTAGATAATGCATAGTGTGGTTTAGTGATCCCACTTTAAAAAGTGGGGTGTTATTTTCTTACATAAGTATCCCCTGGACCTGACAATTTTACCATTACAGCAACCAGCATAAGCTACACATTGGTGGAAATGGAACAAATGATGTAGGGTACTATTTGTTGTTAATCAAATATGTAGGATACAGTCTACCTTCAATCAGTATAGTCCACCAATTTACCGGACTTTTATAAGCTACATAATATTCATGATAGCTTATCATAGTATTATAATATGCCTAATTCGTTATAGCCTACATTCATATACTTTTTTGAAATACTGGAAATTATTAAATGACTCGTTCCCACAAATTGGAACAAGAGAGAGAGTGAGACGCCATACAGAGTCTAAATACTATTTAATGCACTTGAACTTGATTGCCAATCAATTTCGTTGTCTTTATACAATGACAATAATAAAGATATTCTTCTGATTCTGATCAAATGCGAGAAATTCTCCATATGTGGCAGACTCGCAGTCCAGAGGAGAGTGGCAGGATGGATATAGTTTCCTCGCCATCTCAAAGCATGCATTCCGCAATTCAGGCTTCAGCCCCATCTTTCTTCAGCACTGTAGGCTACGTCGTTGCTGTGGGACGCGAGTCGTGATCGAACGATGGCTGGCTGGCTCCCTCCCTCCCAGTCACCACACCCACCCCACCCCACCCGTTTGTTAGCTGGGCTGGGGCATTACGGTTTCTGTCAGTGACCGACCAGCCTCGCTCTCTTTCTCTTTAGACTCTTGAACGGTTTTTCCCATGGGATAAAAAAGAACATGATGTTGTGATCTTTAGCCTGTCTTGGGAGTTGAAGCTCTGGGCTTTACATTTATGGTCCACTGCTAATGTGGCCAAAATGCGTCGTTGACCATTGACACCGAGTCGACCAATGGTGGTTAGGTGGGTGTTTAATTTGTCGCATTCACATTTCACACAGTGCATTAGCTGGGACGCGTTAATAAAGTGTAGTGTTGTCGCATGTCCAGCAGATGGACCCGTAAGCATATTGTATTACCTGTCAGAATCTGGTCCCACGGCCCCTCCTTCCTCTTAAACTCCCATGCGCGTCCATGCTGATGTGCGCTCACGCGTTGTTTTCCTTCCCCGAGATGCGCAGGGATGCTATTGCACCGTATACCACATCCATCCCAGCACACAACCCTCCCCAACTACCCGCATCACGTCTCAAAAGAGGGGAGACCATGAAGAGAGACGTCTGGAGCGCTACGCCCCTGGATAGAAGATCTCCCTCCTTGCAGCTCCATGCACCCACGGAGCACTGAGTGAAGCGACAGGATGGCAGGGGGTCGCAGAGGACTTGTGGCCCCTCAGAACACTTTTTTGGAGAATATTGTCAGGCGATCGAACGGTAAGGATTAGATTGATGAATTGAACAAGGTGGACCCTCTTGTAAACAAGTGTAATGCTTAATTGGGTCGTGAGTTTGTGCTTGAAATGTACTGTAATTCTGCAAACTGTTAATACATATTTCAATCAATCAATCAATGGAGTTATGTAGCCTACATTAAACTTTAAAAAAAAAGACAGCAGCAGCCAGTCCATTTTTAGAAACGATTATCAAACATTTCTAATAATATACGAATCTAGCTTAAACAGACAATTAAGCATCGGAGTTGCAAGTATTGGGCACTTGTGATCAGATGGCCAACAGCCCCTCTGTGAAGTTATTTTTCTGTGTTTATGTTTACGTATACTGTATTTTCTACCTACTCCTCAGTCGTAAGCCTACCCCAAATATTGGATTCAGAATATCAATAGGTATTCGTATTGTAGACTAGCATGGGATTTCTGGTGAATGAAGGAAAAGTCTAGGCTAAACATCAGTGCAGTGTGTGTGTGTACTGTGTGTGTGTGTGTGTGTGTGTGTGTGTGTGTGTGTGTGTGTGTGTGTGTGTGTGTGTGTTCTCTCATCCTGCAAAGTGCATATGCTGCATTTACAATATCTGTCTACTGATGCCTTGGTGGGAATTGAACCCCTATAATGCAAGCTCAGATACAACTGATCTGTTGTAAGAGATTATTTCCATGCATAATGCTCTCTTGGTCTCTCTAAACTAGATACAGTAGACTATCTTCATAATTCTCGCTTTTGTTTGAATTCAGACAAAAGCCTAAATTGTAGAACCTGACTACAATGAACGATGAACTATTTAAGACCTGCAGGTATAGGCTTACTGCAGACAAAATATAAATATTTTTATTCAGTTTGTCAATTTTGTACATTTATATAAACATGCAAGCAATTGTTAAGTATCATAAAAATGTTTTATGAAATACAACATTATGTATAGGCCTAAAGCCTGGCACACAAACTCATAAGTGAAGCCATAATTCTACACAGCCTACTACATTGTCGTTATGTGGTATTATAACTAAATTATTATTATATTAAGTGTAGCCTATTTTAACATAATACGGTCACAATATGTTGACAAAATATTACATTAGGCTACCAAACAATTAGTTATTTATCATCTCAATAAAACAAACCAAAAGGTTCTGACTTAATATTATAATACTCAATATTGTGTTTTGCATAATCTGCAGATCACTGAATATGTTATGAGATAATGTATTTTCATAAATGAATGGGGAGAACTATGAGTCACAAACTCACAATAGAACAATGTTAGAATATATTGTTGTATATTCAGCATTTTTGCCCCTCTACCTGTAATATCTCCTCTTAATGATTGGCCTCACACAATTTCACCCTTTAGTTATCCAAAAACACAACACCTCTTCTCCATTTAAAGGGGGGAGAAAGAAAAGAACACATTACACATTGTAAGAGCTGTATTTGTATTTTTGGCAAAGTTGAGGTACAATGTCCAATGTTGTTTGATAAGGCCGAACTTAACATCTGTTCTATGTGCATCATCCTCAGACTATGCAGTTTTAGAGTGTGTATGTACTATGTTTTGGACATTTGAAACCTCCCATGTCATTCCCATTTTCACTCACACAGTAGCTTCCAATTTCTCTAATAATTGAGAATACTTGAAATTTTTGCATATTCACATTTATGGTCGAGAATATCATAAAGTGTTTTTATCTAAAAAATCATTTTAAAACCAAATTGAAATGACAAGAGCTTGATTTTGAGTTTGTAATTATGAAGTTTTAAAGACTAATGTTAGTAATATTATTTTATGTCATTTCCATATTATTACATATGGTAGAGAATGTTTTTGGGAACAAGTTGTGTCATCATAATCTTGATAGAGATACAACAGGAGCACTCTAACTCCATCACTCACTCACACCAATTTCCTGTCTACAGTCTTTCCTTTCCTGCTGTTTACATTTCTGTTTAACAGCAGGAAAGGAAAGACAGGAGAGTGGTGTGAGTGATGGAGTAAGAGTGTCCCTGTTGTATCTCAATTATTATGACACAACTTGTTCCCAAAAAAATGGCACCCAGTTAAGAACCTGGTGGGTCATTTTCATTGTCCTTGCGTCCAGTATAAGACAATGTAATATTGATATGTTACTAATGATGCAGTTGGAGCTGAAAAGTAATATAGTACAAATGAGTTGTCCCTGTGTAGATTTATATTACATTACTTTCATATTGGGTGGGTGGGAAATACATCATTTAGTTTTATTTCATTCTCGTTGTCCCCCTGAGTTGGTCAGAGAAACCAAGCTTTGGGTGAAATTCTCTCTGAAGTTTCCCCTATATCTACACCTCTGGGTGTTTGGATCTATGATTTGTAAACCATTTCAATTCTGAAAATCAAATGTATATTGTTATTGCAATGACCTTGGGCAGTTCAGTGTGGAACAAAATATAATATAATAATATAATATAATGTAAAAAAGTCTAGATTATTAGTAAATGTATACTCATTTATTTCACCCTCAAATTAGTAATGTTAATGTAGATCTGCCTGGAAGAGCTCCATTCATGATGGAATAGATTGTTACATGATTACATCCATGTCTCTCTTATCTATAGCTTTTAGATAAATGTGTTCTATAATTTGCAAGTCATTATTTAGCTTTCCTAAGATAAAATGAATAACTTAAATTACATGTCAATTTGGTTATTTCCCCTGAGGTTCTCTATTGCTGTGATGTAAAGAAAAGCCATCCTCTTACACAGCCCCGTAGGGACATGAGCATAGACTAGTTCTTGTTTCTGATGTGTAAATAAGGTCTCTTGCTTTACAAACTCTCATGTTAGCTCGAGTTTTTAACCAAAATTGTCTCAGAAATCTTATACCATCAACAGCCAATGTGTATCCAAGTATCAACTACTTGTCCTGTCAAAGTGTGCTTGAGCTAGACAGACTGAACAGTGAACACGCAAACTAGCTCACTCATTTTAAGTTGCACTAGAAAACAATGGCAGGTAAATGTCTGACAAAATGTGAAGCACACCCATGCCATCATGCGCTCTGTCAGTGCAGGGACTGATCAAGACTATTCCTGTAAATACACTGGAAATAGTTGGCCACGTATAAACGGCACCAATATTCTGTAAATGGGTTAAAAGAAAAATCAGTCATTAAAATGTTACAGACCATAGAATCATTGAATCAAGATTGGATGGCAGTACAGTGCCATTAACATCTCTCTTCAAGATCAAATTTGCCTTTAATATGTAGCACTTGAAATTATAGATTTTCCAGAGTCCAGACTCCAGAGTAGACACAAAATCCCAGCATCCTAATAGTACAGTAATTTGACTGAAAGGCTAAATGACCAATGCCTACCCAGTTTCAAGTCTCACAGTGTTTTTCCACACCTTTTGAACATGAATGCATGGCAGTGATTGCGTTTAAGGACCAAATATAAACATACACACAATATAAATAAAGTTAGATTGCTTCTCCACAATACAGTAATAGTGCCCCAGGGATTGGTCCTGGGACCACTTCTGTTCATTATGTAATCAGTCTCAATAAAAACAAAATCCAACACAAATGGTATGCTGATAATATTGTGTATACTCCAAACCAGGCTCTTGTCAGGTACAACTTGCTTTTAACACTGTTTTGAATTGTGACCAAACAAAATCAAATCTTCCATCAATGCATTCTTCAGGGCTCTACGATTGAGTCTGCATTTAAAGGTATATTCAGTGATTTCACTTAATTCAAATATCACTTTTTTTTGTTGTGATAATCCTCCCTACTATAGAGTGTGCTGACCATATAAGTAGTTCCTCCCTGTCCCCAGTTAACCCCTGGGGTAAAAAAAACCTTAGGTTTCGTTTTTGGCTGGGTGGCCTTCCGCCAATCATGATCGAGCGGGGGCGGGCCTTGGTGTGCGTGCTGTTGGCCTGTCGCGTGTCCCCCCACTACTGTAGTGCGTGCATGTGCACATCTTGTTACCGGGGTGGACCGGGGGGGTTTCCAAATCCCAATCACTGAATGCTCCTTTAAAGGGATATTTCACTTTCAAATAAAGTAAACATTAAAAAATATATCAAAAATAAAAGAGGGGCGGTGTCGCCTCACAGCAACAAGGTCCCATGTTCGATTCCTGCTGGGGGGTGCTGGGGGCGTGTTCTCTCCTCCGCTTCATCAGCGCCCATACCCAGAGTTGGGGTTGGCGAAAGGGCCTTTCTGTGTGGAGTTTGCATGTTCTCCCCGTGTCCCCTAGGGCAGGGGTTCTCAACGTTTTTGGCCGGGGACCCCCGAAAATGCTTTGGCAACGTCTCGGGACCCCCGCCCCGCCCCCTCCCGACCCCCAATATAAATTTACTGCTACAATAACCTTAAACCATTTTGGGCGGGAACCCCTTTTGGTGTTTTAAGCATTGTTATAATTTAGATATTGAAAAATAGCAGATCTACAAGCTCATAGCTTGTAGGTCTGCTATTTTTGAAAAATCGTGAAAATAAAAATTTTAAAAAAAATCTTTTTTTTTAAAATAATTTGGGGACCCCCTAAAATAATTTGGCGACCCCCCGAGGGGTCGCGACCCACGGGTTGAGAACCCATGCCCTAGGGTAGGTACCCTCACACAAAAATGCAGTAATTATGGTCATTATACTGCCTCCCCCTGGTCAGCTGGGGACTTTTTTAGATTAAAAAAAGAAAAAAAAAGAATGAAAACATTAATGGAAAAATCCTCCCTCACACATTAGAATGTTATTCTAATCTAAAGGGTGAGGGGAGTGATTTTTCCTTTACTTTTTCATTTTTTTTAAAATATATATATTTTATATATATTTTTTTAAATGGTTAATATTTAAAAGTAGAAAGCAAAAGCAAGCACTCGGTAGAGTATTTCCATGTCATAATGTCACGGGTGCACGGTTCTGGAAGATACAGACTGTAGAAAAGAATACGAGTACTCACATAGTATCCTGGAAGGATTTAAGCTTCCCCCCAGCAGCAAACAACAGTGTGGACGTTTCGGCTGGAGAGCCTTCCCCAGCGTGAATCTTCAGGCTCTCGGGCCGAAACGTCCACACTGTTGTTTGCTGCTGGGGGGAAACATAATAAAGCTTAAATCCTTCCAGGATACTACGTGAGTGCTGGTATTCTTTTCTACAGTTATTTAAAAGTGAAATATCCCTTGAATCTGTATCTGCCCACTATTATAAGTAGGAATTGTAATTGATAATTCCCTCATTTAAGCCTCACATTCAGCAACTGATGCAAAACAACTGAAGTCCTTGTTGAGGCAAATTGTTGCTGCCGCCTACTGTCTACCATTGAGCCCTGAGATGTATTACAAAAGAATAGCCCTAATTGCCATATGCTCAGGTTTGATGATCTGCCATGTCGGCTATTTTGGTCTTCTTCTATCTTGCCTATGGATATCTACATAATATGTTAAACAAGTATGGGAAGTTTTTGTCTTCTCTCCCATGATTTAGTTCTACTATCTGTCCCTAAAGCTTGTACTGCATTGGGTAAAGCACAGTGCATTTAAGTATGCTGATCACTGTGCTTGGAATCAGATGCAAAATGACCTGCATCTTCAGGAGCTGGTCTCACTGGATGCATGTATAGTAATCCTAAATGACTTGGAGGTGTGGACATCTGGCTGTAGTTGTTTTGATTCATATTGCCTTTTTGATGTTGATGACTAATGCTGAGGATCTTTCTTGATATTTTATGATTATGTTTGTTTTACGTCTGAAACCAAAATGGTTCTGCTTCCTGTCTTGGCCAGAACACTCTTGAAAAAACACACTTGCACCAGTTCATGTCATAGCAGCATTGTAACACATTTTAGTAGTATTATAATATCACCATCTTGGTGGTCACTTCACATCCTTTAAGGTTGGGAAACACTGCTTTAATAAGCGAACAATGATGTTTTTCTCTGTTATTTATTAACCTATTTTTTTTCTTTTTAAATGTTTCAGTTTGGACACTGTCACATAGACAGACAGGTATTATAATACATATAGTTTGTAGTGTTGCCTATGTTTCCCCTCTCTAATATTCCTTTCTTTGTAGTGTATCACACAATGTTCTATACCAAATGCTGTTAATTTACAAGGCACACATTTGTTTGATATGTTAGACCATAATTGTGTGTTGCCACACAATACTAAATGAACATTCATATAGGGCTACTGCCAAAATAACTTATCCATGTTTACCGACAATAACATGCACATGACCATTGTAAAATAACACGTTGGCATGGAACTATCATTCTCTGTCAATAGTCTGATGTGCTTAATTGTCAGGTCAATGTGTTTTGTTGTGATGTGATCATAGAGATGCGTGCGTGCGTGCGTGCGTGCGTGCGTGCGTGCGTGCGTGCGTGCGTGCGTGCGTGCGTGCCCATACCCGTCTTGGAAATGTGTGTCTTATGGCAATTACATTGTTTTCAATTTATTTTCACTTTCTTCCACCTTTGTTTCTTTCCCTGTGAGGTGGTCAGAATGCATTGAATCTTTGCATCAATAACGTATCTTCAAAGTGCAAAAGTTATTATTCATTTTATTTTTTACAAATATATTGACATTTTATTTTCACATCCATAGTTTGTCTGTTTCAGAAGTGGAAATATCCATCTGAAATGTAAATGGACAGCTGAACAATCTGTGTGGCCGTAGCTCTAAAACCTTACACACATTAGTAGAAGCAGTGAAAGTGCATCAATCAAAATGGGTCAATCATCTCAATAAAACCACCAGTTTGCACTGCAGGATGTTTGATCATATTTGAGGTGAACCATTCTTAGGTCCAAGAAAACATTAATCTATGACACTAGAATGAGCTTAGTAACAATAAGGAACATTTACGTTTTTAAGAGTAAATAGCGGTATATGATATATCATATTGTATACCATAATATTTTACATTATTTCAGTTGCTATACATGTTGACTTATATCTTCATATCCTTTTAAATAGGCTATACAAATAAAATGTTAAGACGAGAATCAATGTATCTGTAAAAATGCTGAAAATCTATGAAAGAGCATACATTCATGTTCAATTTAAAACTGGTAACATGGGATGCTATGTCACGTCTGAATAATTAGACAAACCAGTATACAACTAATTAGTAACTTTCAATGTCAGAGACCTTAAAAAGGGATTTCACACAGTGTCCGGGTGATGCAAGGGTTAAAGTACCAGCCCACCATAGTGATGACTAGGGTTTGGTTTCTCATACTGTAGGTGCCCCCGGCTGGTTGGGTGCTCCAACAGACACTTATTGGCCATGTTCGTTGGTGGGAAGCCGGCAGGGGAGAGGGTGTTGATTTCCAATGACATACTGTAGAATACACCTTTTTTGCTGCCGGCATGGCTAATAAAATAGTTTCTTTTCAGGACCATCAAAATGTGTCCTGGGTTTGACATCACCCAAGATAGCTGTGCGAGGATCAGGAGTCAATTTCTTTCAAGATTTTAGAGCAGGGGTTCTCAACGTTTTTGGCCGGGGACCCCCGAAAATGCTTTGGCAACGTCTCGGGACCCCCGCCCCGCCCCCTCCCGACCCCCAATATAAATTGACTGCTACAATAACCTTAACCCATTTTGGGCGGGAACCCCTTTTGGTGTTTTAAGCATTATGTTATAATTTAGCTATTGAAAAATAGCAGATCTACAAGCTCATAGCGTGCCACCGAGTGGCGCGCTACGAGCTTGTAGGTTTTTTTAATAATTTGGGGACCCCCTAAAATAATTTGGCGACCCCCCGAGGGGTCGCGACCCACGGGTTGAGAACCCCTGTTTTAGAGGATTCGATTTTTTGCATTACCCAAACATGATTACGTGTCCCCCTTTCCATCTGAGGCACTTGGGTGATGTCTCATGACTTAATTGATATAGTCCGTGTGGTGTATAATAAGTTCTATGCAAAATGCTGAATTAGCCTGTGTTTGGTGTTTATTAGAGTTATTTGTGTGTTCTGGAGTATAGGGACGGCCGTTCATGCAAGGTGTATTCATGTTGAATGTCTTTTCCCCCCATTTGTTTATGAGTTGTACCATCCTGTCATCTTTCAAATTCATTATTCAGCTAAATGTAATTAGAATTCAATTTCAGTCAACATGTGCTACAATATGTGGCATTCAGAACTTCTCCTCAATCATACATTATCATACTTTTTGTGCTCACAAGGTTCATGGTAATGTTCAATGAGATTAAGATTAATTAATAATTAAGATTATTTCTAAATATTACATATTACAGCATATTACTGTAAGTGTAGTCATTTCTTGAATAACTGTTATTCCATTGCATTTAGCCCAGATTATTTGTTTTGTTTGAGATCAAATGCATTTGGCATTGGTCTTTCCATGTTGATGCAATACAGTAGCTTAATGTTTTGTCAAATGTTATGTTATTGTTGACAGTTTTTGTGTAACACCTTCAAGTATTCAGCCTTTTCTTTCCCATTTAATTTTAAACAGACACCAACTTTGTCCTTGGAAATGCACAGATAGTGGACTGGCCCATTGTCTACAGCAATGATGGTTTCTGCAAGTTGTCGGGGTACCACAGGGCTGAAGTCATGCAGAAAAGCAGCACATGCAGGTAGGCGAGGAGATATTTCAGCATAAATATAGAGTCATACTGTGTAACGTTTTCAACTAAACTTCTCTATACTGTACTTTTAGTCATGAGTTTGCCCCGCCAATACTCACACCAACATGACGCAGGCACCGGCAATGTATAAGGGCAATGTACCGGCAATGTATTTATTTATTTATTTTATTCAACTTAATACATACCACTTCTGACAACATGTTGTTGCGTTCCAAAATATCCTTGACGCGAGGACCCTACACCATTTGTTTTGGCGTGGAACTATTAAACTATCCGAACTATGACTTTAATATTGCAGGGGTAACAACTTGGAATTGAGGTGTGGTTTGTTGGTAAGCCGGGGTAAGGGCCTCGAGAGTCACCTGGTGCAACAGAGTAGGATATATGTGAGAAATGTGTGCTGTGAAACACTGCTGTGCACACGAAATGTGTGCTGTGCAACACTAATTGAGTTGTCAGCTCACAGCCATTAACCACTTGAACCCTACTGTACAAGCTGACTGGTGCTTTGTGTTTGTTTCATGTTTATTTGAATAAGCCTATCTCACAGCCCGCTTTCCACGCCCACTTCCGGTAAATAGTGGTGTCATTTAACATTAGCATTTACACGTTTTTTTCTCTGGAGAATCTAAGTACATTTTCTAATGTAAAAATGTGACAGACCAATATTAGTATGAAGCAAACAAGATGGTAAATCAGTTCGAACAGATAGAACAAACCTTACCTTGAGAAAACAAAAGTTGTAGACTTCTTAAATTACCTCTGTTAACATGTAGTGTCTATGGAGTGACGTCACGCTATCACCACTAACGTGGAAAGGGGGCGTATTAAGGGGTGGGGAAGTCTGTGAGATAGGCCTATTGCGACAAGCATCGGGTGAGCTGCTCGGTTCGTTGTCGCAGGTCATTTTCCAGCTATTGTTGGTGCGCAACAGTTGCATTTTCCCACCCCGACATCAAAAGAAGTGATGTGGGCCGGGGAGTACGCTCACCTGGGCACCTTTGTCAACCAGGAAAAAAAATCAGACCAGTCTGAAGTGAGTGCTGTACTGTACTCGTGCTGTAGTACTGTACTGTAATGTACAAGCCCTCCTCCCTGGCCTGTGTGTGTGTGTGTGTGTGTGTGTGTGTGTGTGTGTGTGTGTGTGTGTGTGTGTGTGTGTGTGTGTGTGTGTGTGTGTGTGTGTGTGTGTGTGAGACGCTGCTCAACACTAATACCATCTAGGTATTAGCGAGGTGTTTCAGCTGTTCGTGCTCAGACACAGGGACACGTATAGGGACACACATAGCTGCGTATAGGAGTGGCTAGCACCACTCAAAAATGGTGTCCTTAACTTAGTGTAAGCAGTCTGAGCCAGTGACACCGACAATGTTCACTTTGTTCCTACTCTTAGCTTCTATGCCACTGCATCAGTCTAAGAAGAATATTATTGTAGGTGTGGCTTACTGCTTTACAAAAACCTTTTATAAAGCAATAAGTAAGTAGCCTTGGGAACCAACGATTCCAGACCCATGTGTCCCACAGGCCAGGAGCCATCAAGCTGCCTCACGCCGTGAGGCAGCTTGATGTAAAACTTCCCCAGGACATGATGTTGCAGGATTTACCCCCAATCCAACCCTTGATGCTGAGTGTCAAGCAGGGAGGCATTGGAACCATTTCTATAGTCTTTGGTATGACTCGGCCGGGAATTTAACCCCTGACCTCGAAGTCTCAGGGCAATAACTACAAGGCCACTGAGTTGCTAAATTGATGTGTCTATTCAAGCCTCTGTGCAGTCACACTTTTATCTATAGTTGAAAGCAATGCTGTGACCATGTGTTACTGAATATTGCTAGCAAGGCTTTGTCAATGATTTTGGATCAACAACTTCTGAACAGTCTCTTAAGAGTCAGATAGTCTAATTAATATTATCCTTCCCTTTGCATTTCATATAACTCAGTTATATTTAGATCAAGCTAGAACATGGTGCTACCAAGGATGGTATTAACTAGCAAAGTGAGATGAACGTCGGTACAGTGTGAGGTTAAATGATTGCTCATTGCTGCTTGACCCTCTATTCAGCATTCATTCGTTTTTGTGAGGTTATTTTGCATAAAGCCAATTAAGGCGTTCAGAAACATTTTTCTTATGCCGTCATGATTTATTTCAACCATCATTAATCAAATTTTACTCAATGTAATTTGTTGATATATAAAATAAACGGCACAAAATAGAACAAAAAATATACCCTCAGAAAATCTGTCTTCTGTTACAAAAATAATTCACACATTTAAGCGTTGCAGTGCTGTGCAAAGATGCCTGAATGTCTGCTTTTCTCATTATGCCAAATGGCTATTAAATATTTAAAATGTTATTTTCCTTTGTGCTTTCCAGTTTCATGTATGGGGAGCTCACAGACAAGGACACAAGTGAGAAAGTGCGACTAACGTTTGAGAACTATGAGATGAATTCATTTGAAATACTAATGTACAAGAAGAACAGTAAGTAGCTTCGTCAAGTGGAGAGATAAATGTGTTTTCCCCAATCTCTTATTATGCAAATGTATTCCTGGCCTCTGTAAAGTACAGCAGGGTTCAAAGGCAGCCCATAACATTTCTAGCTCTGTAGAAGTACTAATTGGTTGAGAATTATTCAGACCATGTAC
This sequence comes from Electrona antarctica, assembly GCF_951216825.1. Taxonomy (NCBI): domain Eukaryota; kingdom Metazoa; phylum Chordata; class Actinopteri; order Myctophiformes; family Myctophidae; genus Electrona; species Electrona antarctica. The sequence continues at coordinate 36,016,589 of NC_136791.1, forward strand.
TTATATCCACTTGCATGGTATAACCTTTTTCTACCAGCAGGTGTTACTAGAAATGTTTCAGGTTCTGAAAGACTAGTACAATTTCAACATTATACTTATGCTGTGCAATATGGATTTCGGGCTTGATTTATTTAATACCATTGTCTGATTAAATGAGTATCAATCATCTTTTTCTCCCTTTTGTTTCAGGGACACCTGTTTGGTTCTTTGTAAAAATTGCTCCCATTCGCAATGAACAAGAGAAGGTTGTTCTGTTTCTTTGCCAGTTCAGTGACATCACAGCCTTCAAACAGCCCATTGAGGACGACTCTTCCAAAGGTTGGCATCAGTAAATTAATCTCCTGTCTGGTTTCTATATCTCCCGTCAGATGTGTTTCAAAGTTACATTTCGCATTGTGAGACAATGCTACAGTACCAACTAGGGGTGTAACGATCTAGTAACTGCATCGAAGTATATGGAAATGTAAACAGCAACATTGACTTTGTATCGTATCGTTTTGCAAATAATCGATTGTATCAATACTAAAACAAAAATACATCGCCTCACTGTGGGTTTGCTGGGCTTCCTTCTCACGGAAGACACAGCCAGGGGCGCCAACCCAAACTGCTCCCGGGTGTCTACATTCCGGCTGTCACCCGTCTCTCAGGTGGTCACCTGGTTGTCACGTAGTCTATTCTTATGAGTCACTATAAATAGAACAACTAAAACAAAAATACATCTCATGGATGCACCTGGGATGTATCCTCAGTGATGTATCCTAAGATCATCTGGGTTTCGGGTCTCACAACATCATACCTCTCACTCAGGTGAACCAGCCGGGGGGGTGATCAAGTACATGTGCGTTGTATTTAACAATGTTAAGAAGAAAAAAGACAAAGAGAGGGGTTCAATTGTTTTTTCCATCACTACACGTGTGTTCAAATATAATGTCTGTATTTGCCAGAGAATCAGTGCATTGTTTACTTATTTTATATCCATACATTTTCCCTTTGTGTGAAATCTATCTTCTACACACAATCTATGGACCATTATCTGAAATCCCAGTTGAAGAGAAGTTTGTACGTGAAAATTTGTACAAAACATATAGCGATAACAGGCACTTTGAACAGGCACTTTGCCTCGTCTGTCTGTCTGTCTGTCTGTCTGTCTGTCTGTGTGTACGAACAGCTGCAATACCGCTGGGTGATCTAAAGTGGCACTATTGAGCAGCCTAAAAGGGCCATTCACACTGAGCACTATAACTATAACTGCAGCCAGCTAGTGGTGTTGCTGAGCAGCCTGCACCGCTCAGTTCACACGGGTGTGATTTTTTGTTATTGCTTGGTCCCATCTGGTCCCATCTTTTATATATGTTTTGTTGTGGCTTTCACCTTTATTTTATTTTTTTATGGAGGGATAGACAGTAGGCTGACAGGAAATGGGGAGAGCCATCGGAATCGGGAGTCGAACCCGTTCTGTGCTGTCGTTTTTCACGAAATTCGGCAATATGGTAGCGAGCCGTGAGGATCACTCAGGAACTGAAGCTCACAGCCTCACACTCATTCGTCAAAAGGCCTTTTTTTGGCCACGTCACAGAAATTGCATTTCCATACATGCAAATGGAGTCTGACTCTACTGGTTACGGGACTACTACAGTGTTGACAAACAACCGCTTCAGCCAATCAGCATAACCAAAAGAAAAAGTGTAACCTGACGTCATCTCCAGTTTACCATGTCAACCCCACAGAAATGAGCAGGTTCGGGCTGACCTAGGGCCTTGGTAGAATCTAATTAAAACCCACATGGACAAGCCCAATTAGGGTCCACTTGGGTGTCGCATCAAATTACCTAGGGCACACCTAATGCGCACGTAGAACCACTTTAAAGCCCACACGAGTAACCCAAGTGTGAAGCATCTTGTGCCAGCTGACATTGTCATATAGGTTCCATATAGTTAGCCCACCTGGGTCTCATATACTGTAGTTAACTCATCACTTTTTTATGAATACATTTTAATTTTGTCCAGTCTGTATGGTAGGATTTGTCATTAATACAATATAACTTATAGAATTGGAGTGGTTATATTTGGTCTCCCTTTTCTTCTATTGAGACATTTAGATTGTGTCAAAGGTCATGTCTCACCTACTGTAGAGTGTAGACACAAGATCAGATTGTTTAAGATTCAATTTATCCCCTGAGCAAGCAGGCAGGCTCTATTAGCTCAATGGTAAAAATGTCAGCATTGCGAATGAAACCAGGTTAAAATCTGCATGGGGTAGAATAGGAAAGCTCTTGCCAGATTTGTTCAAAGTTCAAACCCTTACCCATGCTTCCCAATACTACAGTATGTTACTTCCCCTTGTCTGTATACATGCAAAAAGAAACCAATTGAATTGCTAGATACAATATAATGTATTTAAACTATCTAATTCACATTTTATACACACAGCCATAGTCTGTTTCATAGATCTCTTATATTACAATATGTCTGTAAGCCCAATTTTAGTAGTAGTTTACAGGTAGGCCACTCCCATTCGATGTAAATGTGCTTCCAATGATCTTTTGGGGAATAGAAACCGAAGCCAAACATCATACGTAAGAAAGAGTACTGAGTAGTGGTTTCATAATTGGTTAATGTAAAATGTGAATGTTATATTAACATGCACACAACTTTGCGAACTGAATGTAAAGTTGAGGTACAGTATGTTTATATTATGCACATTTTTATATTTTGTGATTGCATCTGTGAATGTCTAAGAGAAAATATCTGATCTGAAGAAATTATCATCTTATGAGTTGACACATTGTTCCTGATATGTTTATCCTCAGGTTGGGGGAAGTTTGCTCGTCTGACTCGTGCCCTAACTAGCAGCAGAGGCGTGTTACAACAGCTGCAGCCCACAGTTCACAAGGGAGAGAATGTCCACAAGCACTCCCGCTTAGCTGAGGTACTGCATGTTGATAAGTTACTTTATGAATGACGAGGAAAAAGTAGAGCTTTGTTTCGTAGAGTTCACGGAAAAGCAATCTTGACTTCAGATGATGAATCCGGTTGATGAAATAGTGCCCTGTAACTGCTGTCAGTATGGGTTTTATCATGAACATACGTTTCTATAGACCAGAATAATCAGCTTCTGAAATACACATGTCCTTTAATAGAAACTATGTATGTTTGGATTCGGTTCTCTAGCTTTGTCGTGGTATGCCAGTGACTGTGAGCTAGTGGCTTATTTTAGGCTACCCAAACAGGATGGATATTCTTGAGCAGATGAAGCAGAGGTGTCCAGGCCCATGCCTGTCCCCCAGGTATTTTTGGCCTCTGTACAGTTATGTCTGATTACTTAATTTATTAGCTGGAATGCGCTCTTCTTGGCAGGTACTACAGCTCGGCTCTGACATTCTACCCCAGTACAAGCAGGAGACCCCCAAGACGCCCCCCCACATCATCCTCCACTACTGCCTGTTCAAGACCACCTGGGACTGGGTCATTCTCATCCTCACCTTCTACACAGCCATCATGGTGCCCTACAATGTCTCCTTTAAGACCAAGCAGAACAATGTCACATGGCTGGTGGTGGACAGCATCGTGGATGTCATCTTCCTGGTGGACATCGTCCTAAACTTTCACACAACGTTTGTGGGACCTGCAGGCGAGGTCATCTCAGACCCCAAGCTGATTCGAATGAACTACCTGAAGACCTGGTTCGTAATTGACCTGCTGTCGTGCCTGCCCTATGATGTCATCAATGCTTTTGAGAACGTAGATGAGGTTAGTGGATAATTTTCTTTGGAACTTCATGGGGAAAATATATATTTTTTATATATTTTTAAGAAAATGTTTTTCTACCACAGTGTAGTCAGTGGGATAGGGATAGTTGAGAGTTTTTGGTAACCCATTAATTAATCATGAACAGATCAGTCTGTCTCTGACATGTTTGGGTCATTTGTTATTAGACCTTTATTTATACAGATCAGCTGAAATAGCTCTTTATTGAGGAAGCCATGTCCATTTGTGGTTTCAAAGCATTTGTCAATATTTATCATGTCAGTCCTGATGTTGTAAACTACATTGCTCCGTTGGGGAACTGTTAGGAAGGTGCAGCATGTGATTTAAAACCACGAACCTTTTGTACTAGCCTTTGAAACCAATATTATTCTATCCCTTAATTCACTGGTCCTCAAATATTTATGGCTGTGCACCCCCTGTTACCTCCTGACCTAGCTGACGCACCCCCCAACGCTCAGTCTCGTTGTATTTGGCCGAAAATGATAATTCTTTAAAGATGATATGGCAAAATAATCACAGAATGCCACTGCACTGAGAGACATGCAGCTGCTGTATACTCCCGCAGCTGCTCTATACATCTCCTTACAACAGTGTCTTACCGGATTTTGCAGTTTGTGTTAAATAACATAAAACCGCCATTACCCTTTTCATGTCACGGACCCCCTAGAGGGCGTTCGCGCACCACAAGGGGTGCACGCACCACCGTTTCGGAACCCCTTCCTTAACTCATCATCACTACAGTGCAACATTGTGGTGGCTGAGAGAGTGCTACAGTGCTACTGTACTGTATATGCCAAATATTCACAGGTGATACTCACAGTTTCAAAATGTGACATCCCACACTGGAGCGGCAGGTAATGTATCCCATGGCCATGCATGTCTACGTATGTGCAGAATAACAGACTTACTCTAAACAGAACAATCTGTTTTGTAAATTCAGACTATAAGGTTATTGTAATCTAAAACTAAGAATTTATCCTGGTCCAAATTGCTGCCGATATACCAAATATCTTTATTAAAGTTGTTCCCTTTTCACAAATCCTTTATGATAACAGACTGTCATAAAAGGCACATTTTGGCAACAATTTGCCTCATTGCGTTATGGAGCTCTCAGCTCTCAATAAACAAAGTACCACGCTCTTCTCATACGTTTACGTATGAGACTTATTTGTAATTGTTTTCATTGTGGCCTGAAATGTAAATTTAAGAGAATATTTGGCTATTTTCACGTTAAACAAATGGATTGTGCAATTTGAAGTCTTTGTGTTGTCATGGGTACAGTAGATAGGTAGATAGAGTGTCAGTGTTTTTGTTCAGTCGCTGTGGTTTAAACAAGACAGGGTGTAAACAAGATGGGGTAGAATTCATTGGATCAGAGACAGAGTTGTTGGTGTAAGTCAAATTCAAAAGGTAAAAGATGAATAGAGCCATTTCACTTTGCTCCAAATAAGTAACAGGACTATTTTAATATATGTTGTGTTTGTTTGTTTACAGTATGTGCTAAAAGTGTGACTGACGTGAGACATGTTTTTCCATACAATGTAGTGGGAGTGAATATTTCCCACTACAGCATAGAAGCAACTGATAAAGATGATTGTCAAAATCTTTATTTATATAAGGTAGCTACAGTACCAGAGGCGTATCTACAATAAGGCGAGGGCAGGCGTCAGCCTGTCCAAATCCATTTCTGGCCCGGCCAAAATCCATACAATGAGAAAAAAGAGGACAAAAACAAGAGAACTATTAAAATGGACAGCTGATTGGCCGTTGCGGTAGAGCGCGACCCTCAATCACCCATTGTAATGCAAATGCATGCCTTTCAGCCTTTGTATCCTACTCGTCTGGCAGGTACATCTCTTTGAAAACCTTTAGTGCTACGATTGTGCGCGGGGAGACGACAATTAACATATCTTGCCTGGCCAAAACGTAATTCCTGGATACGCCACTGTACAGTACACAATCCAAAAATTCAACATCTTTATTTGCATGACCAGGTTGTAATTTAAGAATTATTCAAGGAAAAGTGATTTGTTTTTTTAATAAACTACAAAGATTGCACTCAGTAGAGTCCAAACTCTGCAATTGTTAAAATATGCCCTTTGACTGATTATGTCATTTTGATTGTGCCCTTCCCCCCGAAAATAATAATCTCTTCAGGGGAGGCAACTGATGAATTTTCAGCTACTGATAATTTCTAACAACTTTCACGAAAGTCCGGCCAATGATTGCTCATAGACAAACGGTTTGGGCATTCTCAATGTTATTTCTATTTTTAAAGAAATAAAAACATACAGTACAGTACAATACAGTTTATAAATGAAAGCAGGGATCCAGTTCATGATCAGAAAGGAAAGGATTATTACAAGTAAATTAAAATATTCAATATTATACAAGTTAAAGTCATTCTTTAACTTTAATTGAAATAGTTTTTAGTTTTAGTCATTACATGAGATATGAAATGAAAGTGCCAAAGTCTGTCATTGCATCACTGCTATTACATTTATCAAAACAGAATAGTTGTTTCTTTCAAATTATACTTTCTCAAGCAAGTATTTCGGTCAATTTGTCTTACTTTAACATTTACCGTATTGTGCTGAATGTAAGACGACTGATTATAAAACGACCCCCATTTTTCAAGACTCATTTGTGGAAAAGAACATTGAATGTCAAATAGTCAAGTCCCCGATTATAATACGATATTTCCATCGCAAAAGTAGTCTTATATTCAGCACAATAGGATATTACATCTTAGACTTGCACTGACGACACCTCATAATGACAAATTGCTCTTTTATATTGCATTGTACTGTTTGTGTTGTTCGTTGGCGTTTTTAAGGCTTGTAAAGTAAGTATTAGAAACTACACTTAGCTGGTTTTGTTACAAATGTTGTTCAGCTTTAGGGCATTGGATGGCTTGTCTATTCATGTAGCTTCATTTTACAGGTGGAGTCCTCGTGTTTGCAGGAAACTCAGAGATATCAGTATGCATTGTTTCATGACATATACATTCACACAATACGCCTACAACCAACACCACTTGTACCTGCATCTGATTGAAATTCACCTCCATCTCTGAGATGTCATCATTCTGCCTGAAGAGAGTTGGCCTGTACTATGCATACATTGAAATGAATGACAAACACAAATTTGCGCGCACACACACACACTCTAAATGTAGCCTCTGGGCTCTGCTTGCCAGTGTTCGTTACATCTATGGATCATAGTGTGTATGTGCCAGCACATAATGTGCCTGCGTTTTAAGCGTGTGTGAAACTACTGTATTTCTGGGACAGAGCATGTGTGTAAAATGCTGTCATTGCTTTTAATGTCCCAATGTGTCAGTCAGAGGCCAGCAGAGTGTATGTTAGCTCTTAGGTGGGGGGCACCTTCCAATGCACAAGGCACTGTGAAATGCTGTGGTCACGCTTAAAAGACTTGCTTGTGGGCAGTCATCAGCACTCATGTGAGCAGTAGTTGCAGGTGCAGCACTTTACTTCATTCTAGTCTTTCAACATATCAGCAGCCTAATCGCTGATGGGGTCAAGAGGCCCCAGGTCAGACAAATCACATTACAAGTCAGATGTCAGGAGAAGGGGAGGAAAACACTGGCCTGTTGTCATCTGAAATCACTATGAAGTCATGGAATTCCCTTCAGAATAACTGTTATGCCATGATGTTAGGCATGTTTATCGTATTTGAATTTCTTGTACAATTACAATTTACAATTTAGGCATTTAGCAGACGCTCTTAATCCAGAGCGACTTACAATAAGCAAGAACAAAAGCATGGGAATACATCACATATGTAAAAAGCATTTATCGCGAAACATGCGTAAGCTAAGAACGTGACTAGAACATATCTATATAATGACACTATACATATAAACTATAACTAGAACATATCTATACTAGAAAAAGTGCCCTTCTGGGCACAGGTCTCCACCAGGAGGATATAGGACTGTGTGAGATGTTTGGCAAAATGTTTAGGATTAATATAAACATGTTTTTGAGGCATTTTGTTCCAAAAATGTGTTTTGCAAAAATCAACCTGTTGGTGGCGCTATAACAGGCCAATGTGAAAAGGGTGGGATATATTCCTCAGCCTAGTAAGAAAATGTGTGAAAGATTTCACGTAAATTGCATGCTGCGTTCATGATTTGAGGCTTTTGTTCAAAACGGGGCAATCTTGCAAACTGTGAAAGCTAATTATAGCCAATTAGGATGGAATATGAAATATCGGACAGATCCGACTTGAGCACATGACCATAGAGATAGTGTGTAACGATTTGTGAGATTTTTGGACAGAATCTGGAGGAGTAATATCAAAAAATGTGTTTTACAAAAGTCGGCCTCCTGGTGGCGCTATAAAAGGCAGATGCGGAAAATGCAGGTCAACGGTTTGTCCTTGGCCTCTAGGGAGTGTGCATGCAACGTTTCACGCAGATCGGTGCAGTTTTAGGTAAAACATGTGAAAAGCTGCCTCATGGTGGCGCTATAACAGGCCGTTCTGGAAAATGTGGGGCAGAGGTTCATCGTTGGCATCCAGGGAGTGTGTGTGCAAAGTGTGGCATCGAGCGGGTTAACGGTGCCGGAGATTAGCTGGTAACGGACGGACGGAAGGACACACACACACACGGACACACGGACGGACACACACACGGACGGAGTGCAAAACATACTCTCTCCCCATGCCTTCGGCCTGGTGGAGACAATAATGACACTATACATATAAACTACACATATATGCTATACTATGCTATACTATGCTGTACATATATACTATGAAGTGCTATGACTACTATAGCTCTAACAATAGCAATGTCAGTCGGTCCGTCCATCACGCATACCTCAAAAAGATTAACTTGATTGCCATAGAATCTGCTGTGCAATTACATGCTCCCAGAGGATGGCCCCTATTGATTCTGTTGACCCTCATGGCCTTTCCTCTATTGCCAACCTTAGGCTCGAATTTCCAATCTAATTGGCCGATTTTGGGGTGAACGGTGAACCATACTGATTGTGGTGCCCCCATGGCCTTTTTGTCTAGTGTCACCCTTCGGCCAAAATGATGTCTTAAAATGATGTGTGGTCTGGCACTAGCAGAGCACACTGCTGTCTTATGCCCAGAGTTTGTGTACTGTGTTTAGACCAGGTATAAGCTAGTCTTTAACGTAGAGCGCAAACGTGTCCTTAGTATTTACACAGTACCTCATTCGAATTTAGATATGCAGAGGTGGTTCACAATACTCTCACACTGATTGCAATCGAAATCCATACATTTTAAAATTTCGTAAATTTGGAAAAACAATTTAAGTGACAATGGTAAAAGAAACTGTGTAATCAGTTGTAATCAAACGGCACAAAACATTTTAAAGCACTTGAAAAATCCTGCTATGCGTCTCCAAAGAAAGACAAGCTGTGAGGAGAGAGAAAGGGAGAGAAACGGAGAGAAAAGGAGATCCATTAATTTCCATAAGTAGTGTATCTATTTTTTGTGCGTTCACACAGCTCATCATGTATTGTACAGTAAGAATGTTGTGAACCATTGCGTCCTGGCTTTCTTTATCTGCCTCTACTCAATGGAGAGCATTTAACAGTATTATCCATAGCGATCGAACACAACAACACACGTGGACGCATGTACTATAGTCTATACAAAATGAAAGCAATGTTATTAGGAAAAAACAAGTTAAAAGTTTAAAAACTATAGAAAGAAGAAAGAAAGGCAAAAAAGGGCCTTTATGATTAGGTAGGGGATTAGAGTATGTGGGAAAAGGTGGGTTTTGAGTGTGGTTTTAAACATGGTGAGGGTGGGAGCAGCCTTGTGAGCTGGGAATGTGTTCCATATAGGGGAGGGGGGGGTGGCAACTGAGAAGGCCCTGTCACGTTTATTTGCATTAGGTTGGCATTGGAACGGGATTTTCTTCAGATAGTAGAGTGTAGACTAGAGACAGCAAGCCGAGGGCAGAGAGGTGAAAGACATGTGTGGAATCCACACATGAAACACATAGTTCCTGCTGGAGTCAAACCAGAGATGTCACAACCTTATGGTTGGTAACTTCAGGTACACTATTCACTATCCATTCATCCACCGGTTTGCTCCTGAAAGAGTTATGTGTTGGTCAAGAGCACTTCTGTCGGCTTCATGGCTTGTGTGTACTTCCAAGCATTGATTCTCTGATTGATTAACCTCTAGATAATCTGGGTTTGTACAGGACATGCACTTCATTACAATTTCATCTCTGTTGGTCTGCAGCTGTTACATATTATGTTTGTGTTGTCTTTTTTCTTATTTGTTTGCTTATTTGTATCATGTTCAATAGCAAGCACATTTATTGAATATTACTTTTGTCATCGTTGAATTCACCACTTATTATTGATGAAGTGTCTTTTCTCTCACTTTCGTCTTTTTTTTTCTTTTTTATTCCTCTGTTCTGTTTGCATGGCCCCTCCCTCTCCTGCCTGTTCTCATGCATGGGACGTGATGGGAAGAATTGGAACCACCAAGCTGTCACTCAAGTAGGCTTCAGTTTGATTAGAATATATACCATCATGATTCATGTTCTCTCTCCTCCACACAGCTCTGTCACACACCAAGGACTGATTTATGTGACCATATACTTACTGTACTACTTCTATGATCAAATTCGTTAGAACAATTACTCTGCAATACATTTTATTTTCACATCTTAAGGATATATCACAAACTATATGTTTGTTGGTATGAACATTATTGAAGTACACTATATTAAAGGAGCATTCAGTGATTTGGGTGATTTGGAAAAACCCTGGTCCGCCTGGTAACAAGATGTGCACATGCACGCACTACAGTGGGGGAAGTACAACAGACCAACAGCACGTGCACCAAGGTCCGCCCCACTCGATCATGATTGGAGGAAGGCCCCTCTCATCCTGTTTGGATGAAGTCTTTGCCACCCAAAGCCCAAACCGAAACTAGGGTGTTTTGATCCCAGGGGCTCACTGGGGACAGGGAGGAACTCCTTATATGGTCAGCACACTTTATAGTAGGGAGGATTATCCAAAAAATAAGAAAAAATAAGTGATATTTGAATTAAGTGAAATCACTGAATATACCTTTAAAATGATACTAAAAGTATATAGTGTACTTCTTATTTTTGTTTGTTTGTGAAAGTAGCATATTTTCATGCCTGTATGTGTTCAGTGGCCATTGTTCTTGTTGTTGTCTCCGCCAGGTCAAAGGTGTGGTCATCATGACTATGTTTTGCACCCTGTCAGTCCGTCCGTCCGTCCATGTGTCTGTCCGTCCATCTGTGGACACTGGACAGCTAATCTCCGGCACTCGGATCGATGTGAAACTGTGCACACACATTCTCTGGATGCCAGAGCAGAACCTCCGTCCCAATTATTTCACATCGGCCTGTCATAGCGCCACCAGGAGGCCGTTTTTGTTTATACAGTATGTTTTTATATTACTCCTACAGATTTTGTCCAAAGATCATGCAAATCGGTACACATTATCATGTGATCAACATCGACCGGTTAATATTCCACCGTGATTGGCATCTAAAGTTTTCAGGAGTGGCTTGTTTTGAACAAAATGCCTCAAATCATGAATGCAGCGATTCCTCTCACCTCTACAATAACTGAATTTCAAACATTGCTGGCCCACTGTCGATAATCTACCTGGCCTGGAGCACTTTTTCTATTTGTTTTCCTAATTTCCTAACTGACTCAATTAAGTCATTACATTAGTGTGAAATAGAATTTAGTTTGTATATGAAATAGTGTAACTAGTCAGTTATGGGAGTGGTTGGGGGTTTGAAGTTATTATAGTCTAGAACATGTGATAGTAAAGCTTGCCATGTTCTAGAGTAGACCAACATCCTTGGAACTCCTTAACAATAGAATTTATTAACCTCGTTACACTGCCTCAGATCGGCTTTAACCTCTTTATTTATTGCACTGATTTACCACGAAAACCGGACCAATCACCAAAGCAATGAATGCACCAAGTAACGAATGCATATGCAGAGCTAAAACGATTGCCAGATGTCATAAATGTGTTATTGATTATCAAAATAAATTATAAGGAATATAGCTGGATATTTTGTTGGATATCAAGTTATAAGAAAACAAAGCAAATCTTATATGTGCACAACTTTCAATTCATGAATGACATCTGCCATTTGAAAAAATAAAATAAATAATAAAATAATAAAAAGAAAATAAATCTTAATATGCGATCGTTAACAAAGTCCTCAGTGACTGACTTTACTGACTGGATACCATGACCATGACAAGCCTGCTTGTTTCCAAAAAGGATTTGATGGAGTTTAGGAATAATGACTTCAGATCTAGATCCATAATAACCTTACTGTTAATCTAATAGAGCTGGCACCTCTCGTCTGTAAATTGATGTCAGGGAGGCTGAGGGCTCCGACTGGCAGCCAGGTCAGATCAAGTGACATCAGTGGTGCAGTCGTGTGCTCCTTGCACACCACAGCACATTAGAAAGATCAATACCACCCCCTCTGCCCCTCACACACCACCACCACCAAAGGAAAGAAATCCTATACACTCACTAACGGCACAGCACACTGATGCGATTGGTGTTGTCTCTTTAAATTTATCACTGAGAGGGTGTTTCAATATGCGGAGGAGCTGAGTAGGCATTTCCTGTAGGGTGCTGGTCGTGTAACCTCTTCCATCTCCGGTGAGATTGTGCAGCACTATGTACTGTTTGGTACTGTAGCTGGTCCAGTATCCACACAGTACTGTTTGGTACTGTAGCTGGTCCAGTATCCACACAGTATCATTTTAGCTTTATGTAAACACAGAAGTCTGATTAGAAGCAGGTTTTTACCCTTGTCCAGAGCAAACAAAGGAAATAACTAGAAAAGTCCACTCCCCTGAGCGCAGATCTCTACCAGGATGGATTCTAATGAAATAGACAAAGAATTAAATATGACAAATCTGAGTGAGTGAGTTTTGTAGTAGCAAAAACTTGTGTTTTGAAGAAAACACAAAATGGCAGAAAATGTAATCAGGCACAGATGGGAAGTTGGTCCAAGGAATCCAGGTACAATATTTTTGTTTCTGTAGACATATGGTTCAAGAGTTATAGGCCAAATTTTAAAGCGACCTACAGTGTATCATCATCACCATGAGGTTGCGCAGACTAAGGCCTGACTCACACCTTCGCAACAGATTGATGTATAGCTGATGCATGAGACTTATTGACTGATGCAAGCTCACAATGCATTTCCAATGGGAGTCACATGGTTTGACACAACATTTGTGTTGTATGAGGGGGTGGGGGGCAGTTGAAACACAGCCGAAAGCCATACAACACAAATGTTGTGTCAAACCATGTGACTTCCATTGGGAATGCATTGCCAGCGTGCATCAGTAGACAAGTCTCATGCATCTAGCATCCAACAATGTTGTATGCTAGATGCGAAGGTGTGAGTCAGGCCTAAGGCCTGACTCACACCTTTCGATCTAGCATACAACATTGATGCATGCTAGATGTAAACAAAGGGTAAGTGTCATGGCCGCCCCAATGCATTTCCAATAGAAGTCACATGGTTTGACACAACATTTGTTGTACGGCTTTCGGCTGTGTTTCGACTTCCCCCCTCCCCCTCATACAACAAAAATGTTGTGTCAAACCAAAGCAACTAAGATTACCGGTATTCTTGAAGCATCTAAGAATAGAGGAACAGGGACAGACTTGAAAATGACAAAACACAGATCACATTGTCCAATATAATACTCCCTCACAACATTTTCTGATCCAATATACAAAATCCAGTCATTCAGTACCCTTTAATAAGGCCCCTGAATAAAACAGAGGGTGGAGGCTCCTCCCAGTTCACCGGGAGTGTGCGCACAAAGCCCCACACCTATCCAACCAGCATTGCCCTTGACCAAACGCCCCTCCCCAACCGACCCATATGTCAGAAGGACAGGGTAAACGAACACCGTCTCCCAGCCATTCCGGCTTGATGAGACAAATCGCATACTTGACAGGATAAAACCAAATCTATAATCTACACAGCCATCTACAGCCTGACAGATACAACACTGCCTCCCAGCTGCACCAGCCTGGTGAAGACTACTCCTGCCATTATCAATTTTAAACAACAGCTCCCACACATGGAGCTCTCACAAGTGACAGTGACACATAGAATATGAACAGCAGACAGGGCTGTCCTGAACTGGAATATGAACAGCAGACAGGGCTGTCCTGAACTAGACAGTGACAGACACATGAAGGCCAGATTGTTTCCATAGCATGTCAACCTGTTATATTATAATCAGTGGTTCACTGGTTGAGTAGGCCTATCTGTGCTTTACTTGAGTATTTGTATTTTTGGATACTTGGATGACTTCCACTATTTCCATTACATTTCAAAGACAGATAATTATTTTACTTTTTACTACATTTCTAGGAAGGGAAAATACATACAATTCAAGTCTATTTGAAATAAGCTCACTATATGCATTGCATTGCGACACGCTGTGAACTTGTAACTTACTGTATCTGCTATTTTGACTATTAGAGGTTCGGGCCACTACGCAGATCTCACACACCTGCACTGCACGCCGATCCGACTGATATGTCTGCAGTCATAGCATCGGAGGCTTTGTCAGAGTACCCATTGTACCCATATGTCTGTGTCCCCTTTGTGCCCATATATAGAGATCTCTGTATCTGTCTGTCTACCTGTGTCCCTTTAACCCATTTTGGGCGGGAACCCCTGTTGGTGTTTTAAGCATGTTATACTTTAGCTATTGAAAAATAGCAAGTGGCACGCTATGAGCTTGTAGGTCTGCTATTTTTGAAAATTCGTGAAAATGTGCCTGAAATCTTTGAATATATATTATATATTATATATTATATTATATTTTCAGATGGGGGTCGACGGCCAAATACATCTAGTTTTGGGGAAAACGACTGACACAGAAACATGGGTTTTTCAGAAAACTGTCTGAATTAGAAGGCATTTGTAGAATCGTCCTCAGGTCAAAATGGGTTAATGTCCATATATGGAGATCCCTGATGTCATCAGTATATGCTCATATTTTGGCATGGCCGTATACGTACCGAACAACTCGATGGCGAGCACCGCAGTCCCTGGAGTGAAGTCGCTCAATCCCATACATGAATATGTCCATATATTCATTGGGCATAGCGGTCAAATCTGTGGCGCTGGACAACCGGGTCTCCAATGCCTATATGTACAGTATGAGTGTATCGGGGTTTTTTTTATGGTTATGCCTGAGTCAGAGTGGTGTCAGAGCGAGGTCCGCCGGTCCTCCTATTAGCCAGTTTTAATATATAGGATTATTAATATTTTTTGGAAATTTCTGGAAAATCCGTTTTTGGGAAACATTTTAATACAGCAATGCAATGCATTGATATTATAAAGACATTTTACTCAATTTCTTGTTAATTGTATTATTATTATTATTATTATTATTATTATTATTATATCAGCATTTTAAAAGCACTTTTGAATACTTCAAAAACATTTTCAACCTATCTTTATATAATGGGTCATGCTCATGATGAAGTCACTGCAGTAGGCGTAGGCGTGTTTCTGAACTGTCCACATCCCTCCCCTGAGACAGACCAGGTATAGACAAAAGTTTTACCATATTATAATGAGCATTATGAGGACCAATTATGGAAGGGATAATCAATGGGGAGAAATAAACCATGACAGGGTGATTAGCGGAGGAGTCTAATAATCACTTTGAAGGGGTTTATTTCTCAATAACGACCTGCTCCCCATTGATTTCCTATAGAGCATCAAAGGCTGGGGGAATTTACACATCATATCTTGGTTGCGATTTCTTTCCCCATTCTGAATTCCCATAGACGTTTTGTTTTTTTAATCGCGTCAAATAAGAACTGTGTTCCAAAACTAAATACTCATGTATATGAATAATCAACTGCCACGAAATGAGTTAACTTTTCGCCAGAAACAGACATCAAATATGTATCAGATATGAGTGACTATCGTAAACGATATAGTATCGCAGAGATAGTTTGTTTATTTTTGGACGACATTGCTTATATGAGATGATTTTAAGATGACCCAATGTTATTCTCCATAGAGAAAACGTCCAAATCCCAGGGGATGAGCGAGAGACGTCAGGACAACATTACATGGCTTCTTTGGCTAAATTAATAAATTGACCCAAAAGTAACAACAAAATGAAGGATTTCATTGCTTACGGTAATGAAAGTATTCCGGAATGTATGAGAGGTGCGTCAAAGTGCAACAGGGTCGCCTCGGAAAACAACGGGAAGTGTTGATAAAATAGAATACATGGCCAGTAGTCGAACAGCCACAGAGCTTGGTTGAAAACGCAGGTCAAGATAGTGACGTATCATGACAAATACAGCCGTGAACGGCACTTCCGCTTATTCCGCAAAGTATCATACAGCATACAGTACTTTCTATGACTTGTATGATTTGGCCACCTTAACAGGCGGTCTGGCGCACAAAGTTGTGCGCTCCATGGGCACAAATATGTGGCCGTGGAATTCTCCCAAATGAAATAATAGATTTGACCAGGGGTATCTATACTTTTCAAGTACTGGGGCTGAGTACTTTGTCCAACACTGATTATAATATTGTATGTTTTATAGCGTAGTAGGCTAAGCCTACTCTACTTTACTTTCTCCAAATTCTCTCTCTACTTCTCAGGTGTCTGGTAAAGCTCATGAGTACACTGTGTGTATGTGCGTGCGTGCGTGCGTGCGTGCGTGCGTGCATGAGGGAGAGAGAGTGAGTGAGTGAGAGAGGGAGATGGACAATAGGTTGATGGCAGTTAATGTGAGCAATGTGTTTGTGATCAGTTTGTTTTGTCGTATAGTGGACTGGCCTTTAAGAATTGATATCTGTGTATTGGATACTGCATTGGACCGTCCCCTTGGGCTATATGGGATGTTAATTATGATGTCTGGGAGATGGAATACAACAGCTCTGCAGACTTCAAAAGGATGATTTGGAGCCGTTGAAACGTTAGCATTCTAATCATGTAAACATGAAAAAGCAGAATGCTAAGAACTATTTGCTTCTTTACCCTATACTATAGTTACAGTACAAGGTTTGAGAGTGAAAGTGTCCCACTTAATTAGACTGGACGAGATACTGAAATACATCTCTGAATAATAGTGATCAAAGCTGCTTTATTCATTCAGCCGTTTTTATTGTTAGTAGTTGCAAGTCCTACAGATTATCACAGGTTTGTTGTAGAATATTGTACACTGTTCATGTCTTTATTTTTAGGAATAAAATGTATCCTATTCTCACTCTGTATTCCTCTGTTCCTTTTCACAAATTGCACCTCTCATTATAAACATTTGACCATCTGATAATGTGATTATACTTACAAATTCAATAATGGTTTGGTTTGATTGATTGATTTTTATTTACACAATCCTGCAGTTTGTCGTGCATCATGGGTAGATCTATGGGAGGACGTATGTCAAACAGCTCAATTCCTATGCATAATAGAGAAAAATCACACCGGTGTGAAGTGAGGGGCGCTCTTATCATAAATCATCTCATTCTGGCCAATTACAATTTGCGTCCTCACTTTTCCCTCTTCCCTTTTCTGCCCTCACTTTTATCAATATGTAGGCTACATTGCTCAGCCAATCATACAATTATTATCAGCCACAGGCGTAGCTTAAGAGGTCAAAATATTATATCTCTCGAGTATTGCACAGTGTCTGACATCTCTCTACCAGCCACATATACAACGGCTGTCCCCCGTGGCACAATCGTTATGTGATGCTCAACCAATGGTACATCTCCCACGTTCCACCCAATCACGCTGGCCAATCACAATAGAGGGTATGCGCATGCATAAAGTAAATGGCAGAATGTTGTTTAAAGTAATTTAATGCAATCAAATAGGACTTTTCTGTTTGGATGTATGGGCTGTCAAGGCCAGAAAGTAGATTTTTGTCACTCAGTAGGCATTCCCGCCTAACCTCCGGGATGATGATGTCACACGCATACCCTCTATTTGCGTTCTCACTTTTCCGTCTTCACTCGTCTTCAACACAAACACGGAAAGCTGGGCATAGGAGGGGCTAGCACCCCTCAAAAATACATCGTCCAGTACAACATGACATCTGAGCAATTACCAGTGTAACTGGTAACATGTTGAAAGCAATTGCCGTCATTTCAAAATAACACTTCAGGGAGCGAGGAGCTTCCCATTTTTATGTTGAACCTGATCGATTCCTCCAACCTCGTATCCAAACCTTGCCTCCTTCCTCAAGGGAGAGACTAAGGCGTGAGAACCCGACGGCAATGAAGGATGGAAAAAAATATAAATGGATATAGTCTTCATCTCCCGGCCTGACGGCCTGGCAAAAACAATTACAATATGTGTAGTGAACTATTTAGCTGGCTCAGGAGGTTTGAACAATATGAGGTGACAGAACGTTTGGTGCAATGAAATGACTGCAGGTTTAACTGCGGTACATATTAATCTGGTGAAGAGGTCTCCTGCCCGGCATATGGGAGATTTCCAGAGAATGTCTGGGCTGGCGTTGCTATGGCATTAAAATGGCTCATTAATAGTGCACTGAGAGGGCAAGTAGGTTTCACTGCATGCTTTCTCCCCATCGTTGATATGGAGCCCACAGTGACATGATGTGCCTCTCTCCATTTCTTCCCTTGTCCCTCCTTTAGGGGATTAGCAGTCTCTTCAGCTCACTGAAGGTGGTCCGCCTGCTCCGTTTGGGTCGGGTCGCCCGCAAGCTGGACCACTACATTGAGTATGGGGCGGCGGTCTTGGTGCTGCTGGTGTGTGTTTTTGGCTTGGCCGCCCACTGGCTAGCCTGCATTTGGTATGTCTAAACAGAAAACATGCATGTCCTTTAATATTATATTTCATTGCTGTAGAGCAGAAATGGACGCAGAGGAATGAAAACCAAAGAGCTAACTGCCTTCTTCAGGGTAAAATGATGGTAGTATATTATTATCGTCTGAGGTTATTATATTCATATTATCGTCTCTGTCGGGTGGAAACCATTATGTCCCAAACTGTTACTTTTCAGGATTCAAATTCAAAAACAGCTAAAGTAGCAGATCTTAAAGATTTGTTTTTGTCTTTTCTGCCTTTATTGATAGTATCAAGTGAAGATAGACAGGAAAGAGGGAGAGAGAGAAGGGGAGAGACATGCAGCAAAAGTCGACCATGAACAGGACTCGAACACGCAACATGCTGTCAGGCCAGAGCCTATTTGTGGCATGCGCCTGGACCACTAGGCCACCGGGCGCCCCTGAAGTAGCAGATCTACTAATCTGAAAGAGACCTATGCTTTTCTGGCCATAGAAGGACGGAACAATCTAGCGCTGGAAATCGACTCTGACTTCCTATTGGTTCACCAACCTGAGCCCGCCTCCCCTAGTTCCCTCCCCCCGCTCCCCTCCTCCTCCCCTCCCTTCCCGTCCCCAGTACAACAGCAGAGAACACTGGCGTCGCCTAATTTGGAGCAACGCCCCTCTGTGCGTTATTGGTTTAGCGAAATACAAGGTTCACTCCCACTCCTATGCCACTTTTCCTGCTTGGCTTACCCAGGCTTATTTTTTTCCTTTGAAAACAAAATGCCTGCGTTTTCCGAGGCTACAGATCTACAAGCTCAAAATGCGTAGCTTCGCAACATTTTCAGCCTGTAATATTTCTACCGATTTAACCCCAGTTACAATCTCTCTACTCTCATGGTTAGCACCTCCCGAGCCAAGTAATACTTTGGTAAAAAATAGAAGTATGTGATGTACCATGTAGCATGTATTTCGAGTTATGACACCAATTTTTCTCTTTCAACTGAATAATTGACAGCCTCACACACACCAATGGAGACGGATGCATTAATGACCACTTTGTATCACTTAAGAGCTGCAGCTGCATGCAACACAAGAGAGACATGAACTTGATTTAGAGAAACGCCACCTCTGGTTATGAAATGCAATATTAATACATTTCCCTCACACAGGTACAGCATTGGCGATTACGAGGTGATCGATGAAGACACCAACATTGTGCGCGTGGACAGCTGGCTCTACATGTTAGCCGAGACAGTGGGAACGCCATACCGCTTCAATGCCAGCGGTTCAGGGAAATGGGAGGGTGGCCCTAACAAAGACTCTGTTTACATCACCTCCTTATACTTCACCATGACCAGTCTGACCAGCATCGGCTTTGGAAATATAGCTCCGACTACAGATGGGGAGAAAATCTTTGCCGTGGCCATGATGATGATTGGATGTGAGTATCAATGAAGTCCTAATGTACTTCTTCTTTCATATATCATCAGATGGCTGTATAGGGGCAAATGATTATGTGCTCAGCTGTCTGTTCAGGCTGAACAGACAGCCGAGCACATAATGTACTTAATCATACCTTTTAAAGCCACAGTCCATTGAAGTAGTTGAGTAAATAAATGCAATATCATTAATTCAGTACGGAGGAGACCTTTGCATGTGACAAAGATAGCATGCCATCTAATTCGTTAGGTGTGCTGCAGTCCTGTAGGAAGTCCAAGTAACAGGTTTGCTACTGTAGGTGCTTGCATCTTATTTACATATGTAGGCTATTTGATGTGGAGAAGTGGACTGTGAATGTGTCATAGTCTATTCCTTACTTTGTTCTATCAATTTCTACAAGTTCTTTTATCTAGGGATGTCCCGAATTCCCGATACACTTTTTTCATTCCCGATCCGATCCCGATACCACAATTTAGTGGTATCGGGATCGACCGGAAGTTCACCGACCGGAAGTCAAGGGTTGACATTCGCCTAACTTGACACACACTTTGACTAACATCGCGATGCGTCACCAGGCTTTCCACCTCGGAGCTTTGGAACCGTAGGGAACATGCGTCAAAAGTCTGCAGGTGTTTTCTTTATATATATTCTTTCTAGAGTTAATGAGCTTTCTGAGCCACTGCACATTGAGTGTGCATGTTGCGCACGTGCGCGCGTGCGTGCGTAGGTGCGTGCGTGTGGTGTTATACTGTGTGTGTGGAGAGAGGGAGAGAGAAGGGGAGAGAGACGGAGCCGAGCGGAGGTGTTTAGAGACAGATATCTCGTGTTGTGTTTATAGCTATCTAGTTACATATCTCGTGTTGTGCTTATAGCAGACTTCTCACTCAAACTTGCACTTGCAGTTTGGGCAACTCGAAAGCAAACTCCACATGCCCAAACATTTTATTTACCTGGCATAGTGTCTGCCCTGTGTCGGATCGGTGGTTAGACTGGCATATTCGCCGATCCCGATATGACCCGATATGACCAAATAAGGGGATTTCGGGCAGCGTTCCGATACTGGTATCGGTATTGGGACATCTCTAATTTTATCCCAGAGACTCTGGACCCTCTTTCCAGCTCAAAACATACTTAACATTGTTTTATCACCTTGATACTGAAGAATTAATTTAATTTAAGCGCGCTTATAAATGTGATTTTTACTTTAAACATGGCATTATTTTCAAAAGTCTTCTAGAAGTTCTGTTTGAGGTCTCAGTGACAGTGTGACTCCAACTATCTGAAACTATAGAAATCCAATGGATTTTTACACTGCTTTGAATCTCCAATTGCTGTTCAAGGTACAGTTGAGCCAGTAAAACCTCTCCCAGGTCTGCACACAAACATACTTGCAAAAACAATTCTTGCTCTGCCTCTTAAAAAAGAGAAACAACAGAGGCTAAACATCCACTTCTACCACATTGTCAAGTAGTCAGCAGCCAGTGTCAGTCAGCTCAACTGTATGGGCTGTGCACAACACTGTTTTTTATTGTTTAGCAAAGTAAACATGCGTGTTTAATGTGGTGCTTTCCATTTTTCCAATGGAACAGCCAGGTGGTCTGTTTTTGAACAGCAATCATCCAAAGTTAAATTCTGTTCAACTTTGACGGAGCTATAGCTGCCGCTCATGATTGACAGAACAAGTGATCACTGTCAGTCTGAAGAGAGGCTGAGCACAGCTGCAACCCCAAAATAGCCAAAAACAAAGCTGTTGACATAAACATAATTTATTTGCAAATTAGCCATAGACTGATTGCTTCTGAACCACATGCATGCATGATTTGATCAGGAACTTTACCAGGGCAGAGACAGCCAGAGGAGGAGATCAGGCAGGTGGAGCCGCACATCTTAGGTGAGCAAATGATTATAGTGAAAGTACACAACTTTGAGATGTTTTATTTGTATGGAGGGACTAAACTCTCCATTATGTACAAACTATCCCCGGGGTTAAAGTGGGCTATACAGTACATTCTGGGCAGTGGCATATAGCCAGGATTTACATTTTGGGTGAGAAAGAACTATTGGAACATAATAGAACAAGAAATGTATGCAAGTATAGTCAAGATACTTTAGAGGTGCTAATGCTACACATTCTAAGAATAACCACAATGGGGTCATGATAGTGCTATACACTGCACATTTTGGTGACTTGCGTGAATCATGCAGATTCAGAGTTTTGGTTGGGCCTTGGGGGTATAAATCTTACATTTCAGTCACGCTCATAATTATATGGAGAGGGGAGTGTGTATACTGCGTTGAGCAAAACATTCTACTCAGCTGTTTAGGACCGAAATCATGCAGTGTTCAGTGTTTCCCAAACAGTGGTTCGGGACCCATTTTCAGGTCACAGAACCATTTGTTTGAGGTCACAAATAAATGTCAATCAATCAAATCAAAGAAATTGGTCCTGTCTGGAACAAAAAGAATCACACCTGTGTGAAGTGAGGGACGCTCTTATCAATCATATACAAGATATTAAATGTCACCAAAAGATGACAACTGAATATATATAATATATATATATATATATATATATATATAACTGTTTTAATTCAGCTCGGGGCTTATATATATATATATATATATATATATATATAAGCCCCGAGCTGAATTAAAACAGTTGCACTATGTTTAGAAAAGTCGATTTTTCTCGTCCACAAAAACCTGATTTGATTAGACACATATGACGTAAATTCTACTTTCATTGTCAACACGTGTTTCGGTGCATGGACGCATCGGTCGTTTAGTGTGTATCGGGTTTGTATGGTGATTTATTGAGTTATAGTGAAGTGGCCATGGTCCTGGGTGTATCGGAGGTTGGAGTGACGTGGACATGGTCAGGGTTTGTTTATGCTTATGTCAGAGTGACGCCAGAGGTCCACCCGCCTAGCCTGAATACTGGCCTGAATTTTCATTTAATTTCACTTCATTATTCAAGAACATATTTTTGAGTGGTGTAAACCACTCCTACAACTGGCTTTGTTAGTTTGTCTGTCTGTCTGTTCGTACCAAAAAATTAGCATGGTTGCTACGGTCACCCAGTTCACCCGGGTGTGATTTCATTACGTCAGACATTACCTCAGACCACAGCTGATCAGGCTATATAAGACCTTACACCACTCAGTTCACACGGGTGTGATTTTTATTTGAATGGGCATGGCTAGCCAATTGCGATTCAGGGGCTGGATTTAGAAGGCGTTTTTAGAATCAGCCTCAGGTCTAAATTGGTTGAGAATCGTTTTTGCAAGTCCCAGACAGTGTGCGGGATCTCTTTGCTCTCTTGCTCTTGTCATGCCAGCTAGGTCACTTAGGTCAGTATACATGGCCCAGCCTGCCAAATATCAGTATGGCGAATCTACATTGATACCCCAGGTTTGTTATGATTCCATGTAATGGTTGGTACTTAGAATGTTTATTTTGAAATGCCTAGTCCATGTACAAATCAAAGACACATCCCAGCTCCAGAATCAGGACATCCTTGTGAAGTTGTGACTTGTGCCAACAAAAACAACATCAGGTGTATTTGGGATTGTACTTGGTTGGTAATACTTCAGTCTTGCTTTGATGGTGAATTTTAAAACATTCTCCCCAATAACAGCATTTTTGTACATCGAATGTGAAACAGAGTGATCAGCTGAATCAACACAGGCCAACTTTCCCTGCAGTCGAAGTCCACAGCCATGTTGTTTGGCTTCAGTCTGTTTCGTACTAAGCTGCACCCTTCTACTGTAGCTGTTTCTTCCTGGAGTCTAGTCTCTCCTCCCTGGTCGGTGAGAGTAACCTCCACTACCACACTGGAGACTGTAATTAATCCATCAGAGATGGGCACGTTTTCGTTGTTTTTTTGCCCATTTTAAGTGGACTCCTGTCCGATGGCAGAGTTTGTTGAGGCTTGGGGGTCCAGTCTTTTGTCCTAAAGCCTAGAAAGATTATGTATAATATTATACTACAGCTACAGTGTGATTTTTACAGCTTAGTACAGCTCTTTTACCAGAAAGCCTCTGTTTCAATATGCGCTTTTGTAACTGTATTTCTATTGATCCTGCGATACTGTATGCAAGCAAGTAATTCAGTTTGGTCGGCAATGTTACATTTACCTCCTGGAATTCCAGAGGACTCTGTCAGGCACTCAAACAGGGGAGAGTGTTTACTTATCTAAAGGCTTTATCATTACATTTTGATATAATCCCTTTACAGGAAACTATTAAGCCTACAGTACTGATAAGAGGCGTCTGAGAGTACACCTATGTTTCAAACGTTTACATCGACATTTGGAGCCCCAGAGCTCTGAAGTGAACAATAGGAGGTAGGCTGTAGGCTGCCCAGTGTCCACACCATCAGAAGTTAGAAAGGGTAGGTCCGCTAGAAGTATCCTCTGCTATTTCTGAGGGGCGCTAGCCCCTCCTATGTACAGGTTTAATGTTTGTCTTTAGCTCAATGTTTGTTCTGTAAATGCATTGACAATGAAGGGAAAATGTACGTCATAATGTGTCATTTACGTCATATTGTCCCTTTATTGTTAATGGCGTTTAATGTTTGTGTTCGCACCGTTTGTTTTACATCACCATTACATCACCTAATCAACATGAGATAGACTTTAATATATTAGCTCCCCTCACTTCACACGGGTGTGATTTTTTCAATTCCACCTAACATTTATTGTTAACATTTGATTGGATGGGCAGAGCGCACATTTGGATGGGACTTTAGTTATGTTCTTAGCACAGAGGCCGGAGGTGATCAGCTATACGATTGTTTCCTCAATGGTAAGGCAGTCAGTTCAGATGGGTTTGGGATAGAATGTGTTTCTATAAAAACGCATTCAGAAAAGATTGCTATTGCTGATCCAAATGAGAAATTGCTCAGTCAAGGATGGTACTGTATTTTTCCCTGTACAATACAAAGCAAATAGCCATCTCCTTTTGAAAAAAGTAAAACAATAAATAACTAAAAATACATTGCATGGATGCACCTGGGACGTATCCTCAGTGACCTCAGTATCCTGAGGTCAATCGGGTATCGGGTCTACCAACATCATACCCCTCACTCAGGCGACCCAGCCGGGGTGATCAAGTCCCGACTTACGTCCCAGTAGCTACCCTCAATCAGTTCTACTAGGGCAAAACCACCAACTACTCCAGAACTATACTCTGCCAGGGCTGGGAGGTACACTTCTGGCGCATGGAAGGTCTAGGCTCTGTGGGTTGTCTCCTGTCCGGGCCCCTCCTACGTCTCACCAGGTCCACTCCTGCTCTCAGGCCCAGGACCGAGTCCCAGCACCAGACACTTCATTCAGGAGTGGTGGGCAATGGTTCCGCAGGGCAATGGTGTTGCGGCTCCGCTTGCTGCTTGCATGGCCCTCCTAAAGGCCTCACCGAGGGTTGTTGGGCTTCCTCCTCACGGAGGACACAGGCTGGGGCGCTAACCCATACTGCTCACCCGGGTGCCGTCTACATTCCGGCTGTCACCCATCTCTCCGGTGGTCACCAGACTATACCTGGTTGTCACATAGTCTATTCCTATGAGTCACTATAAATAGAAGAACTATAACTGAAAAATACATCGCATGGACGTATCCTCAGTGATGTATCCTGAGGTCAACGGGGTTTCGGGTCTAAATGTAATAGCTGACAATATTCCTTTTCAAATGTTCGTCGCTTATAACCTACTTACTCTGCTAGTAGAGGCTATTAACCCCTCCTTTAAAATGAGACAGCCAAAAAAAAAAATATGACAGTTATGACAGGTCTTTCAGGAAAAACCCCTCAAACACTGTTTCATATCATTGTGTTTCACACAAACACAAGGATATGAAACAGTGTTTGAGGGTTTTTCTGAAAGACCTGTCGTAACTGTCAGTGTGCTCTTTTTGTGAGTTTCTGCGTGCGAGTTGCAGTGTCATATTGTCAGTAGACAGCCATTCTTTCTTTCTGTCTTCTAGCTTCAAAATAATACAGATTTATGATGGCAACAGTGTAGAAAGGAGTATTAATTAAATATCTACTGTATTGAAATCACTGGTAAAATATCACAGAATCAGACCAAATTATTACATTGCAGTGACCCGTTTCTGTTTGGTCTGTTCTAAAAGTAACTTTCAAACTTGATGTACCGTATCAACTTAATAATCACATGCTCAGTTAAACAGCATGTCCAATTACTTGATACCGGTAGGTCATTTGTTTTGAATAAACTTGCAAAGTAAAATAAGAAATGCCTACGCATCACTGGATCCAACAGCTGTATGAGGACTGCCAAATCATCCACAATGGAAAGCTAACTTGCCTCTTGAAGTTAAGACCGGGGTGAGACAAGGCTGCATGTGGCAGCGGTGGCCGAACGGATTGCGGAGCGGTCTTGATACCGGAAGGTCGCCAGTTCGAATCAGCGGTCCGACCCGTTAAAATTACCACCGCTGAAGTGCCCTTGAGCAAGGCATTGAACCACTACCATGAAATGTTCTATGAGCAGGGCCTGGCTGGAAACAAGTTCTTGAGCTTAGCCCAGATACCCTGGGTAAATATAGTAACTTTTCTTTTCTTTGCTTTGCTCTCACCAACAATTTTCTTGATGGCCATCGACTGGATCATGAAAAACACAACCATGGCCAGTAAAGGCCTATTCATAGTCTGGATTTTCGGTGGTGACCACCGGAGCTGAAATAACGTTGAGAGAGAAGGGCTGGAGCGGTGGCGGTGGTTTTCTCTTCACCGCGGCTCGTGACATCATGTTGTAGTTCGGTGGTCACCCCACCACCGACAATCAGACTATGTATGAGCCTTCAGACTGGCATCCAGTGGACCTTCACCCAACAACTCGAAGACCTTGACTTTGCAGACGATATCTGTCTTCTTTCTCACAAACACCAACACGCACAGTCAAAGCTAACACTACTCTCCGAAGAGGCAGCAAAGACTGGCCTCAAGATAGATGTGAAAAAGACAGAACTCATGAAGGTAAACAACAAACAGGGTCTCCCAGTCCAACTACAGGGAGACAACATCAAAGAGACTGACCGGTGGTGGATCAGAGGATGACATCAAAAGCAGAATAAACAAGGCCAGACACGTTTTCACCACGCTACGACCCATCTGGAACTCCAAGGCACTGTCCCTCCGTAATAAGACCAGAATATTTAACACCAACGTCAAGTCAGTTCTCCTCTATGAATCAGAGACATGGAGAGTCACAAATACTACCACCAACAAACTCCAGACATTAGTCAACAGATGCCTAAGGAGAATTCTGAACATCAGGTGGCCTGATAAAATATCAAATGCCAGCCTGTTGGAGAAAACCAACCAAAACTCCATCAGCCAGGATGTGAAGAAGAGAAAGTGGGGGTGGATTAGACATACCCTCCGAAAACCTACTGACAACATCACTAGGCAAGCACTGGACTGGAACCCACAGGGCAAAAGAAAAGTGGGAGGCCAAAACAGACCTGGAGAAGATCAGTGGAGAGTGAGGCAAAGACGACCGGATTATCGTGGGCCCAGCTGAAGAAAACTGCTCAAAACAGAGTCCGATGGCGGGGTGTGATTGCGGCCCTATGCTCCACCTAGGAGCCTACAGGAATAAGTCAAGTAAGTCAAGACGCATCACTGGTTTTGATGCGTTTTGCATCAAAACGCATTTTTAAACCCAGAATGAGTATAGGGCATGGGCAGATAACCACCAGGGGGCATGTTAGTAGAGGTTCTTGTGACATCCACATCATTAAACGAAATAAAGTAAATTCATTAATTGTTGCTATTCATACAGAAGTTCTATGTCAGCATTTATGATAGTATAGGCCTATATGCTTTCACACTGGGGGGAATCCCTGCAGTTTTATAAATGAGCCTCCGTGAGACTAACGTCTGTTGCCTTGTATCATTGTAACAAACCACAACATTACATTTGCATCTAGTAGCAGCTCAATAACTGCTGGCCACATACACCATTCCCAGGCCTGCAGGACACAGTCATGTTTCCCCTCCTATATTTCAGTAATTTGTTTATGGTCTAAAATAAAATACCTAAATGGAATTTTGTTCCCCAGTTTGACTGGGTAATGTAATACATTATTGAAGAAATATATTAAACAAAAGCCTAACCAGTATTCTTTGTTTCCATGGCCTATTTTACTGTCTGTCTGTCTGTCTGTCTGTCTATCTGTCAGACATCAAGACAAATATAAGATGGAAACAAATGTCAAAACGTATACATGAGATACAAGATAAAACTTCACATCAGGCCAGCGTAGAGACTGCAGCACAATCTGGAACACAAAAGTTGAGTTCCATGAGTAATTTGACCAATGCTTGTAGATGCATGAACGGGGATAGGGAGGGGGTTTACCTGTGTACCAAATGTCTGGGTGTTAAGGTAGCTACAAACTGCACAGAATCGTTCGAGATTCAGCCGCATTGGACTATGACAGACAAAACTGCCTCCAACTTAAACTAAAACTAGAAAAAGTGCCCTTCTGGGCACAGGTCTCCACCAGGAGGATGAGTGTGAGTGTGATGTTTGGCAAAATGTTTAGGAGCAATATAAACGTGTGTGTGCGTACATGCGTGTGTGTGTGTGACGTGGCTTGGCCTGTTGTAGCGCCACCATGAGGCTGATTTGAAAACTGTCAAGTGGCATTTCTTCCAAAGCCTAGTGGGAATATGCATGCACAGTTTCACCACAATCGGACGCTGCGTTGAGTAGTTGTGGCGATTTGTACAAAACGGGTACAAAGCGGGCTACTCCTGAAAAGTTTAGAAGCCAATCGTAGCCAATGAGGGTGGATTATGAGAAATCAAACAAGCCCGTCTTGATCACATGACTATGGAGAGCATGTGTACCGATTTGCGTGAAATTTGGATAAAATCTGAAGGAGTAATATTAGAAAAATGTGTTTTACATATGTCGGCCTCCTGGTGGCGCTATAAAGAGCAGATGTGAAAAATTCCAGGCAAAGGTTTTTCCTTGGCCTCTAGGGAGTTGGCATACAAAGTTATCCACAGATCCGTGCAGTTAGAGGTAAAAACACTTTTCTGCCAGTTATAGCGCCACCATGAGGCTGAGTTGAAAATGTTCATGTGGCATTTCTTCCTCTGCCTAGTGGGAATGTGCGTGCACAATTTCACGGAAATCACACGATGTGTTCATGATTTGCAGCATTTTGTTTGAAACTGAGCACTCCTGCTTGCTTTGGAAGCCAATCTTAGCCAATCAGGATGGAGTCTGAGAAATCTGAAAGACCCGTTTCGTTGAATGGCTCTAGAGAGACTGTGTACCAATTTGCGTGATGTTTGGACAAAATCTGTAGGTGTACTGTCCAAAAACTTGTTTTGCACAAAGCGGCCTCCTGGTGGCGCTATAACAGGCCGTTCTGGAAATTTTCATCGTTCATCGTTGGCATCCAGGGAGTGTGTGTGCAAAATTTGGCATCGACCGGGTTAACGGTGCCGGAGATTAGCTGATCACAGACGGACGGACGGACGGACGGACGGACGGAGTGCAAAACATACTCTCTCCCCATGCCTTCGGCCTGGTGGAGACAATAATTATACACGATATGATATAACCGTAATTACTGATCATATGATCAGTGGGATGATCAGCTTCAATAATCAGCTTCAATGGGAAGCTATCTTACAGACCAAGACTAGCCTTTAATCACTGTTACAGTCCCACATTTAACAAAGGAAACCAAACCACGATGGTGATGGGTAGGACTCATTGCATTACCAGAGACACGATTAATAATAATTACCTTCGCTCCTGGCCTGAGGTTTATATGCCATCCCCTCATACATGATACAGCGCCACTTGCTGGACTCTCTTTTTCATTTTTATCAAATGATTTCGATGATATTTTGTATATATATATTTAGCCTTTATTTTTATATAGAGGGACAGATAGTAGGTTGACGTGGGAGTCGAACCCGCGGCACACTGCCAGACTGGACTACCAGCCAAGGTGCCTGGACCGCTGAGCCACGGCCCAGGCCAATCAGAATATTCAAGACCCAGGTGACGTGGGTTTGACATCAGGATTTTAGAATTCTATAAATATATAGTTTTTAAGCGTGAAGTGGACAGCAGAATCTACACCACAAACAAAGAATGTATATCTGGAAGGCCCAACATACAATGTCAGAAATGTTCATACTATACTGTCAAAAAAAATAATCAGGAGAGCTATAAGGTTAGATGTCTGTATCACACAGCTCATTTTGTTGAGGAATAATTACATAAACAATTAACCAGAGAAAGCAACTGTAGCTGTCCCTTCTGATTTCATCACGAGAGCCCCCTATCACTGACAAAATACATCTAAAATGTGAAAGAAAAGGAGAGCAGGTTTGTGCAGCAAGTCCATACCTTCATATTAAAAATGGATAAGGTGTCTGTAGCATGTGTGTGTAGTGAATAATCCAGTGCACTGCCATTATATCTGTGAACGCAGGCAGAGTGCTATTGAGAGAGAGAGAGAGAGAGAGAGAGAGAGAGAGAGAGAGAAGAGTAGCAACTCCAAGTAATACCAGCACCACTGGATCTGTGGATCCATTTATCCCAGGGTTCCCTGCAATCCCACCGCAATAACTCTTCACCTGCACGCTCTGCTGTACAAGTAGCTTCTGCAGGCAGCCACTGCTGCCATCCCTCTGATGAGGCCGTGACGGCGCCCTCCTGCAGCCTTGCGCTTTCAGATTATCAACATAGGCTGCAGGGCACCGTCAAACTCTCCGAGAGCTTTTTATTCCATCGCCAGAGCCAAATTCTCTTAGAAACCAATATATCTGGAAAATCACACCGCCCACACAGACCTGTTCAGAGATACAATCTCCCCTTTTCAGTCCACGGCAGTTGTCTATGAAATATGGATGTGCTGATAGTGTTCTATTTTTACCATCACCAGTGGATCGGTGTTGGCAGCAGCAGATCATAGTGTGACGGTGGATCGGAGGGGCGGGGGGTGGAGGTATACATATGTTCTGTTGCCATAGCAACTGCCGGCCTGGGGCCTTACTTTCTGACAACTGACTTTCTAACAAAGCAGCTTTTGCATGGTACTGTAGTTATCATTCTAACAACTTGTTCAGTTGTTGTCCCCCCCTCCCCCCCAAAAAAGGAGGGGATAAAAAATATCAATTGTTAAATCCCTCCTTTATCCTTGCATTGTCAGTTTAATCACTGATTCTTGCTAACGTGCATTAAAGACAGTGCACAATCACATGTGCTGTATTGTACTGTACCTATACTGTACATTGAGGGATTCCAGTCTAGCTCTCACTGGCCTTGAGCAGTTTATAGCAATTATCTGCAATATTCCCTGTACAGTTTTCCAACATTTCATATGCATGTGTTGTAAACAAACAACATGCACAAACGATGTGCACAAACACGCCTGTGAATGCAAACACACAGGTTGCTGTCATTATCTCTGGACAAATGTGCAGTTGGCACATTTCCTCTCAAAACCTTCTAGCAGGGCTAATTAGGTGCTCATTGCCAAGAGAACACTACACTACACACAGCAGAATCTGAGGCCTTTGATCCAAACACACCCCAGCTGTTGCAATATTCCAGTCCAAATCATATACTGTATGTTGCTATTTAATTACCAACTTGTGTGTGTGTGTGTGTGTGTGTGTGTGTGTGTGTGTGTACACGCACGTGCGTGTTGTCTGTCTGTCTGGGTGCTGCCACACTATCGAAAGAGCCGCGCACGTTCTCGGCTGCGCGCAGCTTAAATTCTGAGTTTTTAGACAGCTGGTGGATGGAAAAGAAGCTCCACCTCCGCTGACTTTTTGCGCGACGGCCAGATTCCCGGAAACGCTCTCCTCCGCGCAAAAAGTCCGCGGAGGTGGAGCTTCTTTTCCATCCACCAGCTGTCTAAAAACTCGGAATTTAAGCTGCGCAGAGCTTAAGAAGTGCGTGGCTGTCGACCGTTTTGTGCTTAGGTGTGGAAAGGGCTTCTGTCTGTGTGCATGCGTGTCATAGCAAGTGCAAGTACATGCCATGTGTCATTACGTGGGCCTACAGTATTTGTTGTCCATTGTCTATGCAGAGTGATGACATGATGTAACAAGAAGGGAATGTCTCACCCATGCTTAAATTAATGAAACGAATTGCTACAGTATCGAATAGTGCAAAAGCTCAACTCTCGATAAGACAGCACCAGGTCTTCTTCCTCTGAGAAAACACTAATCGTTTCATGCAACTTTCCGCTCTGTCTTTCCCCCAGCCCTTCTTTATGCCACAATCTTCGGTAACGTGACGACCATCTTCCAGCAGATGTACGCCAACACCAACCGCTACCACGAGATGCTGAACAGCGTTCGAGACTTCCTGAAGCTCTACCAGGTCCCCAAGGGTCTGAGCGAGAGAGTCATGGACTACATTGCATCCACGTGGTCGATGTCGCGGGGTATAGATACTGAAAAGGTATCTCAATCTGTAAGCCATGCATTCATTCATCTACTGTCCCTCACGATTACGGTTATTCTTATTTTTCACAGCATATTACCTTATCAGTTACAGGCACATAAGGAAATGCCTCCCTTCTTGTTCTAGCTTGCCTGGTTGGTAATGAATAAGTGGCAAATATACAAAGTAGCAGTCACTGAAGCTTGATGTTCCATTTCTCACAGATCTTGTGGAGAACTTATTTTTAATTAGTCTCTTGTTGGGTCACCTTCCAC
This sequence comes from Electrona antarctica, assembly GCF_951216825.1. Lineage (NCBI taxonomy): Eukaryota > Metazoa > Chordata > Actinopteri > Myctophiformes > Myctophidae > Electrona > Electrona antarctica. The sequence continues at coordinate 36,049,366 of NC_136791.1, forward strand.
ACATTCCACACATAATAACATGCCGTGAGTGTTTTGCATACTGAAAGCCATGTAGAATATATTTTATGTATGTGTTTTTATCAACAGGCTCCAGGCCGAACCAGAGGTCTAAAATCGTCACTTAATCTGTCTCTGCATGATATTCACCTTCAAAGAGATTTGGTTTAAAGTAATGCCCTATAACAGACAGCAAGCTGTGCACTGTGTGCAGGTGGAATACAGTATTTGAACAACATGCTGTTCAATAACAAGAGAACTGCTATTGGCCTTTGAACTTACCGGGGTAACATAAACATACAGGACCTTTTCCCTTTTACACAGTTAGAGTTAACGCATACTGTATTCCATTCCTTACCTATTTTGTGGTCTAGTCTCTCACAGACCTAGAAGGCAGAAAACGAGTTCCTCTATCCATGTTGTCAAAGTTGATTGCCCACAAAACAAGAAAATGTGCTTTATTGACACACCATCATCTGCCTGAGTCCTCCTCCTTTGCCTCTCGGACAGCTCTGATCTCCTTTTGGGACACCTTGGTTGCCGTGATTTCTCCTGGTTCAAACGTTCAGACTAAACTAAAGCTAAACTAAATGGTTAGGGGTTAGGAGTCCTTAATATTATCTGTGCAGCGAGTATCCCCAACAAGTAGTCCCTCACAAACAGGTCGCGCCGGTCAGTGTACACTGTACTGTACAGTACCACTCCTCTGAGGTCCAGTGTTGCAGTTTAGGCACATTTCCATGTCTCAATGAATCCTTCCCACCTGAAATGAGACAGTTCCCAGGTGCAATGAATCTGACTGACGAAAGGTGCTCACTCAATCTGCTCACTCAATCTGCATTGTAAATGCCTCAAATTCTGCTGTGTGTAGTGTAGTAAATGAACACAACAGACAGGAATCCAATACTTTCATGCTTTCATATTCTTCATCAGAAGGCTGGTGTACCATGGGTATAACCTGACTCCGCCAGATGGAAGAGATCACATTTGTTTCACAACGTATTTCCATCTGGGATCTCTGTAGCCCAATCGCTGAAGAAAGCTGTTTCCTTTTTCAAGTTACTTGGCAGGTGATTGGATGGGACCGTCTGTCAATCATATTGACGTGTCTACATGACGTATGGTAGCTGCGCCAGCAGGAAAGTAAACAACCCTTGTGATCAACAAAAGTGTTAACGAACGCCTGATACCATTAGGTAAACAAATAATAAAAAAAAACACTATTTGTTGGTCATGTCTGCGCTAGTAAATACAATTGCAACAGGCGCTTCTCGATGGCATCACACCGGTCTCGCCAAGATCCCGCCCGTAGCTGCCGCTGATTGGTTCGTCCCAGGCACGGGACGGTTCAAGACCAATCCCTGAGCAATCCCACGAGGAGGAGTCAGGTTACCATGGGTGTACCATGGCATGATCACTATCTACACCAGTCTTCTGCCTTCAGTGACTGATGACATCACTGGAACTTACCTTAGCGTGTCAACAGGTGAGATGTTTAAAGGGACACTTCACCCTTTTTGCAAAAAATAATATGTTAATGACGTTTAGAAGATTTAGAACACTTTCATGGGGGTCTTTATGTGTATAATATGTGGTTTTAGATATTTTAGATTCTAGCAGTGAGCCAACGTGTCTCTGATGTCATGGACACTGGGCTCACTTCCTTCCTGGACTACAAATTACAATTCCCATAATGCTTTGGTGCACTGCTCCTCCTTGTGGATAGGGGGAGGGCTGTAGTAAGTGAGCCCAGTGTCCATGACATCAGAGACACTGGGCTCACTGCTAAAATCTAAAATATTTAAAACCACATAATACACACATAAAGACCCCCAGGAAAGTGTTCTAAATATTCTAAACGTCATTGTCCCTTTAATGCCTACAAAAACTGCTTTTCCTCCTCCAGGTGTTGCAGATTTGTCCCAAAGATATGAGAGCGGATATCTGTGTTCATCTAAACCGGAAGGTTTTTAAAGAGCATCCAGCTTTCCGGTTAGCAAGTGATGGGTGCCTCAGAGCATTAGCCATGGAGTTCCAGACAATCCACTGTGCGCCTGGTGACCTGATCTACCATGCGGGTGAAAGTGTGGACAGCCTTTGTTTCGTGGTATCAGGATCACTGGAGGTTATTCAGGATGATGAGGTGGTGGCCATTTTAGGTGAGTTAAACCTTTTTCAATCTAGTTTTTTTCAAGGATACTTTTGCATCATATCCTCTCAAGAGACAGAATTGGGATGCTGGAAACCATGGGGGGGTGGGGGGGTGGGGGGGAATAAGACACAGATTGACCAGACTCCAGGAATGGGGAAGTCCAGCTCCAGCGTTTTTGACGGTCCAACAAAGACGTTCCGACAAAAAAGGCATTGGACTTGAGCCAAGGGAGGCACCGCCGAGCAAGCTTAGGCGAGCAAGACGCCATGCCGAGCATGTCAAAGTTCACATGAGTCAACTCAGCGCTGTCTGAGTTATGTCCAGATAGAAGATACAGAATTGTAAATCATATATTCCCCTTTTTGCCTGGTGCAGTGTCATTATTCCGGCGTTGCGTTGGTCCGCCTCCCTCCATTACCAACCCTATCCCTAACCCTAACCCAAACCGCACGCAAAGCCACGTACGTAGTTGGAGTAATGGGATGTCGGAATTATGGGCAGTCGCCTTTTGATGATGACGTTTGGTCAATAAGTCCCAATATGATTTTTGCACCTACCTCCCTAATTTCTATTTGATCTGCATATTACAAAACCGCATATTTGACCTTAATTTAAACAAGCACAACACCATTAGTTTTGCCAATTCCAACTTCCTGACATTCAAATAAGGGACACCCCTTTTCTGCGTGCCTTTTTGCTAAGAAAAATATGGGACGTCCATATTAACCACTTGAACCCCAGCATCCATATTCTGGTGGAAACATTAGCCTAAAATAGCAGATGTACAAACTCACAACATTGTGGGCTTGTAGATTGGTTATTTTTGGCAAAGAGATTTGGTGTAGACGGTAGACCGAAAGAAGCAGTCCAAGTACAGACACAACTCAGGTTCAGTTTACTGAGTCTAGAGAGGGTTTAAGTGGTTAAAAGTTAAAACTTTATTATTATTATTTTTTTCAACTTATTGTTTTTATTGTCATTGCCGGGGTAAACAATACACTTTATACACAAGCACAGCATAGCATCATTAGGTTCTCAATACACAATTCACATTGTCTCCCCAAAGAGACAGCAGCAACATTAATCAGCAGCAACTACGTCTTACATACATCTTGGTAATGTTAAATCTCAATGCGTGCGAAGGGCGTCCATTTCTTCAAATTGCTCATTTTGTAGCCTCACCAAATAAGTATTTCTTCTATGTCTCTCATTTCTTTTACTTTATTCAGCCATTGTTCATGGTTTGGAGGCCAATTTATTGTGATAGTCTTTTTGACCGCTGTTAACAATATCTGGAGGAGGTATACCTTTTTCATACCTTCAAACCCAGTCGGTACTACTCCTAGAATAGCTGTCTTGAAATCTTGTGGTATCTGAGTGTCAAACACTCTATTAATTAAACAGTATTCCAGAATTGCTGTAAAACCTTTATTGCGAACGAAGTGAGCACTAACTATAGAAGCTGGCCAAAACTGTCTGTGTGTCAGTCTGTCTGTCTGTGTGTCACGCTGTAACACCACCCGCCCGCCACCAGAGGGCAACTGAAATTGGAACGATTCAGAGGTCTCTCTCTCTGTGTGTGTGTGTGTGTGTGTATGTGTGTATGTGTGTATGTGTGTGTGTGTGTGTGTGTGTGTGTGTGTGTGTGTGTGTGTCAGACTGCCACAACAGCTTCGTTCGCTTCCCGCGTTTATGCGTCTGAGCTGTTTGAACTTTTAAGTTGTGTGTCATTGATTGATTCCCCCAAAAAGGAACAAAGTGTGTCCCTTATCAGTTCAAAAGACTTATAGTTTCCAAATAAGGGACGATATTGCACACACATAGTTTAACAGTATGGAAATTGCATGCATCTTCGTATAAGCATGACCCTGCCTTGCTTCTTTCTCACTAAAGTGGCCATTTAAAAAGCATGATTTGATAAGCCTATACTGTATTAATTGATGGTATTGGCTCCCGGTCGCTGCCCACACAGAATACAAAACTCTGATGCTGGCATTCAAAGCAACCAAAGGCATGGCTCCCCCATATCTCACAAGTATGATCGTACCCTACAAACCCTCCCGCGCACTCAGATCAGCCAACGCAGGGAAGCTGGAGGTACCTTCACTAAAAACGACGGGACAATGCTCCACACGTCCCAAACTCTTCTCCCTTCTGACTCCAAAACTATGGAATGCACTTCCCATCACAGTCAGAACTGCAGCCTCACTCCCAATCTTTCGCCGTAGTCTGAAAACCCACCTCTTCAGACTCCACCATGGCCCGTAGCACTTGCCCTAGCCTATCCCCTTAGATAGCACTTTATGTAGACTTAGATAGTATTTTAAACAGACTTATAGCTTGTTACGTAGAGAGCACTAGAATTGCATTTTATGTAGTCATAGCACTTTATAGTACACATGTATAATATATAATATAGTATAGTATGTATAGTTTACATAGATACTCCACTGTTACGTTCTTAGTTTACGCATGATTCAACTACTTTTTATATATGTGATGTATGCCATGCTTTTGTTATTGCTTAATGTAAGTCACTCTGGATTAAGAGCGTCTGCTAAATGCCTAAATTGTAAATTGTATGGTACACTTATTGATGGAATACTGTAGCCTTGACTGATTTCCATCAATAACTTGCTGTTGGTTCGTCTTTGGAACAATCAATATTCTCTTAGGCTGCTTGTGCGTCTTTGGAGGGTTCACTTCACTGTAATGAAGCTTCCGATGATAAACCTGTTACTGCTACAGTATGAATCAGGTTCTCATTAGCCTAATGGCACTCTTAAGACTAAATGTAAAATACAAGGACTCACAAGATGGAGCTTTCCTTCTGTACTAGGACCATGTGCTCCTCTATGCTGCTCTGAAAATCTAAATATTCCCCTTTCCCTTACCGTTGTTATCAAATAATTTAATGGATGGCTTCATCTGGGTTTTCAAGTTCTCTACTCATCCTGATCTACTAGTAGATCAAACGGACATGGTTGTCCAGCACTGATTTAAACTAAGGGTGTCCAAGTGCATCCTTACTCCCTTTTTTGAACACTTTTACTAAACTAGTTGAAAGATTTGAAATTATTACAATGTCTGCATTCTATACCATCATCATGTCATTTTGAGGGGTGTTACTGAAGGTATATATGATTTTCTTTATCCAGGCATTAGACATAGCCTGGGTAAACCCCTCCCCCTTGCCAGATGGTTTTACCAGGCTAATTTAGACATACTGTAGGGAGTCAAGCATAGGTACATTTACTATTGTGTTACGAGAAGCAGTTGATTCTGTTTCTGTTTCAAAATATTTATAATACATCATGGTTTATTATCAAGAACTTCTGTCACACTGGCTAGAACAGTTTTGTCTGAGCTCAGTACTGCATGAAGATGATTGGAGACCATGACAACAGGCCAGAACAGACAACATAGCGTATCACAGATCACAATCCTTTCCTCAGACAAGACTGAAATATTAACACTAATATAACACTTTGGAAGAAGTGCTGCACTTGCAAAAAGTAATAGGGACCGAAAAAGCTGAGTTGTCTCTTCTTGCTCTGCAGGAAAGGGAGATGTTTTTGGGGATGTGTTTTGGAAAGAGGTCACACTGGCCCAGGCGTGTGCCAATGTACGAGCGCTGACATACTGCGACCTTCACATCATCAAACGAGACGCTCTGCAAAAGGTGCTGGAATTCTACACAGCTTTCTCCAATCACTTCTCAAGGAATTTGCTTCTCACATACAACCTGCGGAAGAGGGTGAGTTTGGCTCTTGCATTTACGTCTTATTTTGCGTTGAGTGCGTGGGTCCTCAGAACTCACTCAGGGACACATATATAGGCGACAATGTTCACACATTTTAACTGGAAAAGTGTGCTCCTCAGAGTGCAGATCTCCGCCAGGTCGGGTTGCCTACCTATGGCCTGTGTCAGTCATGGGGTGCAGCCGTCACATGAGGAGCTGCGGGGGAAATTACTTATTTAAGCTTTATAGCGACACTATGAGGCCGATTTGGCTCTTCTTTGGCCAACTGTGGGAGTGTGAGTGCAAAGTTTCATGTCCATCCAGTGGTTCACAAAAACTGCAGGACATTCCATGTGTATTGGAAGAGGCATGTGGTTGTAGGACCAACCAGTCCGAAAACCAAACAGTAGGGGACAGCACTATTATGTAGTATTATGGAGAATTCAGGAATTGGCATAATCCTTCCGTAACATGTTGGAACAATGCTGGAACAATAAATGACTACAACAACAGACAGCAACAACAAAACGATTCATCTACCAGATGCTGGTCTCAAATGATGAGTAGAATTAAGGATTCTAATTTCAGTTTAATGAAAGACGCTTGATATTGAAAAATGCTTAGTGACTTAATCAAGATTTGTGTTCACTCACTATAGTCGGTTCATCAGCCATAATACAGTGGAAGTAATATTTATACAGTGGAAGTAATTCAGGAGAGAATAACATTTCTCAGACTTCCATGTCGACTAGTGGCACCGTTTAATGATTTTACTGAATACTGTTTTTCGTTCCTTACTATATATTTTCTCTTCACATTTTGTTTTTGCCAGGTTACCATTTCACATTAAAACAGTTATACAATTTTAATTAAACCACTTTGCTAAATGAAGTTCCCAAAACATTCTCAGTTGTTGTTGGCATTGTTGTGTAGTACTGTAGTTCAATTATCTAAAAGCTCTCTAGGGATAACAGGGGTTGACACTAAGGTCTCAGAGGCAAGTACAGGTCATGTTCTACTTGCCCAAAGGTCATACCTACTTGCCCTATAAGTAAATTGTCCATTATAAAATGACAATTGAGGTAAAATTTTAATTACCGTTCAATTTTACTGTGTTTACTTTCTGGGGCTGTGTGATTAAAACATGTCATACACTGAGTATACCTACATTTTTAAGCCAAATACCACCATAGCTATGTATGTGGGCAATATGACAATGGGTTCACATGTTATTTGATATTTTTAAGTGTAGCAACAGTGAAAGCACATTATAGATAAACAGTGCTATTATTTTACATGCAGACCAGAAGACAGAGCGCTCTGGCTATGTTCAGGTGTAGACAGATATCTTGTGTTGTGTTTATAGACAGTTGTGTCCCCTCTCAAAGGAGCACTTGCCTGGTTGGGCAACCTGAAAGCAATCTTTACCTGCCCGAAAGTTTTATTTACCTGCCAGGGGCAGGTGGGCAATTAACCCTTGATAACTTTCAAGAGACTATCTAACCAACAATGACGAATGATGGAGAAAAAAATAACAACTGACATGTGTCATGTACAGTATGTGACTTATTTATTTGTAAATCTGAGTATATGAGAAAAATAAAGGGAAGCTCCGCACACTCAGATCTGCGTATTTATTTTGCTTTCGGTCTACTGACCTTCTTCAGGTCAGGCCTGACCTTCTTCAGGCCTGAAGGTCAGTAGACCGAAAGCTTGCTAAATAAATACTTTGATTGTGCGCAGATCTGAGTGTGCGGAGCTTCCCTTTATTTTTCTCATTATCCCTCTGTGACTCCAGCACCTCACTTCATTTTTTTCAGCAGATGAGCGGTGGTTCTTTTTACATTTGAATCTGTGTATATAAAACAGAGCGTATATCCACTATCGAATCTCTTAATTACACCAATAGAGCAGGCAGAGCCTGGCGGAGTGAATGCCGCACGCACGCACGCACGCACGCACGCACGCACGCACGCACGCACGCACGCACATATTCGTCATGGCTGGTAAGTAAAGGAGACAGTCAGCAAATGTGCAGTACATCCGGTACAGTACAGCAGAGACCTGTCTGTTCCCAGCCCTGTTCCCAGTGAAAGCCGCCTGTGTTCGCTCTCAATTGGCTCACTTACGCGGCCGTCCAGAGCATGGGAACATTTGCAAGCATAAAATTGGCTGTCAAAATCGGCCAGATCATCAAAAGGTTGCGAGAATCCAGTGATATCAATCTCAGGATGTCTGAATGTAGGACTGGTCTGGTGTCCTATATGCAGTCAAACAAGCAGCCAGAGCTGCCTAAAAAGATTTCACGCAGCTCAACTCCAGCCCAGTGTCACATTCAAGCCACTGTCATATTCTCCATTCAGAGACACCAGCAGTGACAGCAACAGCAGTATGGGTACATTAGAGATATTGGAACACTGAGGAGTAAGGATTTTACTGTAATGGGAGTACAGTAACTAGTCATTCTCTTGTTCACAAACAAGGTTACCCTTCCCGAGAGACTGAACTGAATGTGATGAATGGGTTGCTTGCACCCGGAAAAGCAATCTCATATATTGTGTTGAACAGACCATTCACTAGGGTCCTATACATTCTGGATGTATACAGCTTGGCAAACGTTGATTGAATGGATACTGCTTAAGGTGTATTTCACATGTAATGTACGTAAGTACAAACATTTAGCCCTGAGACCGATTCTAAAAATGCCGTCTAAATCCTAATCTAAATATGTTGCTAACTTGCTACGTATGTCACATGGATATTTACAGAATATTAAATAAAGTGTCCAGAACATTAGCAATGTCTAGTTTGTCAACCTGTGGATATTTAGAACAAATTTATATTTCTAATAGTCAATAAGATGTCTTGTGTTCTGTTCTTCTAGAAGACAATGAATGATTATTAAGTAATAAATTAATGATCCAATATGATGCTGCTAACCTTATCTACCCAGAAATACATTGTGGTGGGGCTATGATGCTATGATGATTTGGTCTATACCTACTGATGGGTTGTTAAAATAAGATTTCTTGTGATGCAAGAAACAGTCTCACATATAAATTCCAACCAGATGAATGTGATTTTACAAAATCCTTTGAAATGATTTTTATGAAGTCCTATGCCTCAAAACCTAATGCTCTGCTGCAGCTCTAGAATATTGATCAGACCACTGCCACAAGAGAGTTATTAAGCACAATGACTGTGCTTCAGGGATAACATAGCAAGAAGAGAGTTGACTCGGGTCCATTTTTTACAATTAAAATCAACACTCTGGATTGTACTGTGTACAAATTTGTACTTCTGAAATGTCAGTGCACAACAGTTTAGTTCCATGGTCAATCACACCAACTTAATCAGATCAGATGTAATCAAATTATAGCTGCTGTGCAGCAATGCGGCAGGGCATTTTAAGGAGGACGAAACTAGCAAAAGGAGGAAAACAAATGATAAATACAGGAGAGCCATTCAGCAGAACTGTTAGTTAAATCTTGAAATGTCTCTATTTCTTATGGGTTCTGGGTGTCAAACCCAGAGCCAGCACTCTACCAAATTAGCTACCCAACCCACTCTACTAAATGAGCTACCCAACCCAGGCCCACACAATACTAGCTACTGTTCACTAGTGAGAAGAAATACAACCAAGCAAATGGAAGTGTATTGCACTTTGGTTTAAATTTATGTTTGACCATTTGAAATGTTGCTTATTTTTGGCCCAAGCTCACAACCACCACCAAGGGCAAGTCATGAACTTGTTGAGCTACTAGCTCAAAGCGAGAAACAATAAATAGGTTCAGATGATTGTAGGCAGTAAGCACAACTAGTACCAAAAACTAAAATATAAGATAACATTCTGAGAATTCTCTCTCCTTTACTCCCAAAGAATTACCAGCAACCAGGATGTCAGCCATACAATGGGTTTTATTAATTTCTTCAAGGTGGGCTAGCAAACAACTAAACAATATAACCCTAACTTTGCTACCCAAAGTAATATAAACCAAAATACAATCATTAACCTAACTCCTAATCAACAAAACACGAGCAAAAAGGAAACCCAAAAGAAGTGGAACCCACCCCTACCAAACCCTGGCTAGTTCAATTTCTTTACATAATACAATGACTAAATATGTGGTGTTTTTGCTGGGAGAGGAGAGAGGAGAACGCAGGATGCCGATTTGTGCTGACGTAGGGCATATCCATTTTCTCTAGTTTCTATTTGAATACAAATATTTGTATATCAAATATTTGAATTCAATAAAAGATATCCACACACAACAAAGACATGCACACAAATAATTGAGCAAAGATATAGTGAACTATAGGTCAGTAGCTCTCTTCTGACAGTGCCATGGTATATACTCCTAGCAATCAACTGCAGGACTTGTACAGTATATACCATGGCACTGTCAATAAAAGCTATAATCTAATGACTCATTCGATTATAGCTTTTATTGAGTGCAGCCGTGTTGCTCTTAAATATGTGCATGTCTGCAGATACCAAATTGCAGTATAATCGCAACCACATCACCCCTGCTGTCCGCAGACCCTAATTGCGGACGTGCCAAGTATAGTGTCAAGGCCTTTAGCATTGACACTACACAAATAATAAAAATTATAATTCAAATTAACCGTTTTCTCCTCTGCTAATCAAAGCTTTTCCCATTTCCCTTTGTTTTTAGATTGTGTTTCGAAAGATCAGTGATGTGAAACGAGAGGAGGAAGAAAGGCTAAGACGCAAAAATGAAGCACCTCTGAACCTTCCCCCGGATCACCCAGTGCGACGGCTCTTTCAGCGCTTCAGACAGCAGAAGGAGGCGGCTCGCACGGCACCAGACAAACCTGACTCAGATGAACACGATGTAGAGAAAGGCGCTGTGTACACAGAACCCTCCTCATTGGCACCCATCGCCACCACCAGCATTGTCACAGTGACAGAAAGCCCAGCAACACCCTCATCATCTGCGCCCCACAATTCCACACCGACAGATAAGGCAAAACTCAAGGCACCAGATCCCGTCGGCTTTGCAGGATGTCGGCCAGCAGAACCCACCAAGGCCAAAGGCTGGGGGCGCTTCAAAGAGTCTATGGCCAAAGCTGACAACTGGAACCAAGTGTCTAAGGCTGAATCCATGGAAACTTTGCCTGATCGGACAAAGACACATGAGTCAGAGATGACGAGTCTTAAGAAGACAGACTCCTGTGACAGTGGCATCACCAAAAGTGACCTGCGCCTGGACAAAGTGGGTGACTTTCGCATGACGACCCCGCAGGACCGAAGCCCTGTCCAGCCGGAGGCTAGGCACACCTTCTACCCAATCCCAGAGCAAACACTTCAGGCCTCACTTCAGGAACTCAAGCTGGAGTTGAGGGATGACCTCAAGAACCTCAGTGTTCGCATATCTGCCCTAGAAGCGCAGCTTACAGAAGCACTTGAGCTCCTCAAAGCGAGGAGCCCTGTCGCTGGCTCCCCGAAAACACTCTTTGAGATTTCTAGACCCACTTCACCAGAGATGGACAAGGAGGACATCTTTACTTAGAGGCTGACAGTGGCAGTGTAATGAGTAATATCCAGAATACTTGGATGGCCGAGGTGGCACTGTGTGCACCAAGTAGACAATAGAACACTGTGGTCTTTGTGATTCACTGGTGCTTGTCCTATAGGTGTGACCGTTCCAAGTCATGTTGAAAGGTCAATTTGTAAAGATGCTGAAGCCTTTCAGCACTATGACATCAGTCATACAAATGTTTGTATATAAGCTTGATTTATTTTTCCATAATATCATAGAGAAAAAATAGCTTGGTCAGAAAGGTATTTCATGTCTAATACAATCACTGGATCATATCACAGTCCAAACAAAAGCACAAATGTCTTTCATGTGTTACACTTTTAACATATATTGGAAAGTTCCAGAAAGAGCATGATTCATTGTTACTGTATGAAAATTCTCACATGGGGTACCTTGCATGGCACATAAAAACGTATTCACATTTGATTAATTAGTGTAATATAAAAGTAATTTGAATTATTTCACAATGACAGATAGAAGGGATAGGGCACTTTGAAAACACAAGAGTCCCAGGATGGTTATTAGTTATTAGTGCAAATCATTACAGTTACCCATCTGATTGGCCAAACAGGTGTCCCAGTCATATAATTCCTATAAAGCATGTCTACGCTTTATGTAAACATGGAATTAGCAAATTTTCATTTGCATGGTAACAGGGAGCTAGATAGTCCTTATCCTTATGTAAACTACTTACTGGAATCATCTGACAGTAATACTTATCACGTGGTAACCACTGTACAAAAGACAATATCTATATACCGGAGTGCATTCTTTGCCGCATTTACTGCTATTTAATGTCAGTAATGCTGCTGATGTGCGTGGTTGCGTCTCATATCATACCACATCGTTAACCTTCTCATAATCACATCCTTAATGCCATTAAAGAGTGCCCTTTTAGATGCTACTGCAATTAGAACATACATGATATCAATATGATGTAGGTATGTATGTTTGGAGTCTTTTGCTTCAATTCAATTCCAATTCATTGACGATGCACCAACTGCAGAAAGTTGATAACATCTCAAATATTTTGCTTCTGATTTCCAGTTAGCAGTTGCTGATTTTGTACAAATCTAGACTACTCTGTTCAATAATGCTTAATTTGATTTTAGAGGGATTTTGTTTACTATAAAGCTGCATTGTGATATTTTTGATAGTCACAAATCCTGAACGTAACATGCGCCGTATAAAGGTTTTATTCAGAAAATGCTACTGAATACTGTATGTGCAGTTGTGCACGTATCGGCCAACTCTAAGCTCCTCCTAAGACTTGGGGCTCGCCCGTCTCTGAGCTGCTTTCAAATCTGTTGAAACACCTTGGCAACAGCCACGGTGTTGGCCAGCCAAAATGTCTTACTACTGAGTTATGGTTTACTATTTTCCAGCGCAAGCTGATCTATCTGCATTGGGGGGGGGGGGGGGGGATTAAATGTTGATCTTTACAGCACCTGTATCCAAATCATACACACATTAACACACCAATGGTGGAGGAAGCCGCAGAGCACCAACCTGCTCATCAGGCGCAGTTAGGGGTTCAGTGTCTTTTTTTTAATGTTTTTTTTTGTGGCTTTCACCTTTATTTTATATTTTTTATGGAGGGACAGACAGTAGGCTGACAGGAAATGGGGAGAGAGATGGGGGGAAGACATGCAGTAAAGGCCGTCGGGATCGGGAGTCGAACCCGCGGCACACTGCCAGACTGGATTACCAGCCAAGGTGCCTGGACCACTGAGCCATGGCCCAGGCCAGGGGTTCAGTGTCTTAACCAGGAGCAGCCTGCAGGGATCAAACCTGGAACCTTCAGATTCCCAACTACCTACTTCTTCATTTAACCTGATAACAAAACTGAAACAGCCTGCAGTACTCTGTTCTGCTTTGGCTGCCATAGTCAGTTGTGTGTAATGTTGTCTAGGACCTGACAGGATTGGGACCCACAGTGAGGTGCTGCAGGGGAGAGGGATAGCTGGCTTGTACAGTGAGGTGCTGCAGGGGAGAGGGATAGCTGGCTTGTTTTGAAACAACAGCTGGTATTGTGATTCCCCTTGTTTTAAGGTTTGGTTCTCCTTATCGCACAATGGAGCTTTAATCATGGATGCAAGCGATGTGGTAAAGCATCATCTGCATTTGTATTCATCATCACTTTGTTGCTGCATGGTTGCATGCATGAGTGTTGTGTCATCTCCTCTGGCACGGTGACTCCACCAATGTGTTTGTGTTCTTTTTGTTTCTTACATTTTGTTTTTAAATTATTAGAAAAAAATCGCCAAAAATTCACAATTTAGTTAAAAACATTTTTTTATTTTTTCCCCCAAAATAATTCCATAAAAACAAAAGATCATTAATTAGAGGGGGGGAAATACTTTTATAGCAGTAGGCCTATGCCATTTTCACTAGTTTGGGTCCCGGGAGGGAGATCAAATGTCTCTTTTGGGTCTCGAGCTAAAACGTTTGGGAACCACTGTCGTAGCACATACTATAGGTAAGCTGGCCAATCAGTCATATCTCTTATTTCCAGCACTGCACGTCTCGTCTTTGCTATCTTAATTTCTGCATCCTGCACAACACCCCTAAATCATACCGTATACGTCACTCACAGGTAAACTGGCTGGCAAACAATATTTGATTTCTCTTATTTTAGGTAGTCCCACTTTTTGACTAATGACCTGCTCCAAGTGTATATGAATGGGTTATTATTTCATTTAGACAGAGAAGATCTAAGATTGGAAACAGATTTATTTTACTTAGGACTTCAACTTCCTGGGCATCATTGCACAGCAAACATCTGCCTCAACATAAAGACTGACAAGCTGGGTAGAAATATGATGAGGGGGAGAAAGAGGCTGGGGTTGCCAGTACCAATAATATTCACAATTTCCATCAAAGATTTAGAGGAGTAAAAATAAATGGCTGTGAAAGTCAGAGCCCCTGTCAACTTGACATATTCTTTGCAGTATAGGCTACATGGAGCCATTTCTAGGTCTATATTGACATAGCATTTTTATCATCTAAAAGTAACTATGGAAAAGCACTAGGGTTTTCTGTCATAGAAGCTATTTACTAACATTACAGAGACCAACTCTTACAGTATTTCGAAATTCAGGAGCTGTCAGCATTTCTGAGGTCAATCACTTAAGTGGGTGCAGCATTCTAGCTGAAACGTCACAACAAATAAATCCTTGGATGTCCATAATTGACAAATGTTATGCAAACTCTATAAATATTGCTCAAATACCTAGTGCAACTCATTCATTCAATCAATCAATCAGATTTGTGAAGCCGAGTAAGCCGACCAGTGCAATTTCTGGTTGAAAGTGCGACATTTTTTAGGTTTATATTGAAGGAGTGAGGTTTGTCACTCTTCCAGATTTAACTCCATCACTGAGCAGTAACTAGTAATAATTTTGAAAATTGTACAATATCCCATCCACTAACATTTTCATCTAATTTAACACACACTATAAACATGCTTCCTTCCACCGACACAAAGAATGACACTCTTGTGTGCTTTGTAAATTGCTATTGTGTGATGGTTTCTAGGTTTATATCTCCTATTTATTGGGTATGTGCGTGCTGCTGGACAGTATCTGCATCTGAGCCATGTGAACTGCAAGCAGTTCCAACATAGTACTGTAGGTGCGATGTTTGTGTTAAGCCCAATTTGTACTTCTTGCATCATATTTTTCAGTTCGAAACCTGTTATTTTTGGCAAGCGACCAGGTCACATGACAAAGTATAAATTAACCATTACACTATGCTAGAGGATTATGACAGAATTTTATGTTTTAAGAGAAACCGATGTACAGTATGTGTGCATTCTTTGATGAGGCTATACAGCATTTTCTCTCTGATGAGGCTATACAGCATTTTCTTTTCTATCCCTGATAGATGCATCCAACCAGAAAAGGCCTTCTTTGTAGTAAATATCCCAAGGGTAGATAACGGCAGATTCAGGGCCCATCCCACCATGCTAAATCTTTAACCAAAGTCACAGCTAGATAGGAGTGGGCCCACTGTAAAATTCATAACGATCTTTGAAAGCAATATGTAGTGCTGTGCTGTAACATTTATAAGGTCCAAAATCATGCACGATGCAATGTAAGCTACGATGGATTTCTACAATTATATTACAATTCATATTATTACATTACCGTTTCTATATTACTATTCGTGTAATTACAGTCGGCAGTCCATACATTTCTATGCCAGCGGGACGCATGCAAGACTGTGCCTTTAGGAGATTGCCCCACTGCCCATGTCTAGTCCCACGCAAAGAAAAAGCGGCATAGTGAAGTCATGGTTGCTCCTTTGAAACTAGCATGGAAATGGGAATTTGAACTATTTTTGTGGTCAGCTCTGGGGAGCTGCCTAGAAGTGGTAAAACATGTATGCACACATTATGTTAAGACGGTTTTATGAGGAAAGAGATGGCTGTTCTAGACTATGGTCCTTTATGTAATATGCACATGCCTCTATATTAATACATTTTGTGTGATAAAAAATGAAACTGTTGCAAGCACAATGGGATCTAACTTGTTAAGAACTGTGATAAATTATTCAGAACAATAAATATTTTCTACATACTGCATCATCTTGTGTCAGCTTAAGGGATCATTGTTGTTGCCTCGGAAAGATTCATGGCCATTGCATCCTTATAGCATCTGTGAACCTGCCATCTCTGATAGGATTGTTTGTTTATCTATTCATCTCTAATAGGGTCATTTGTCTTCTACACTATACAAAGATTAATTCAGCAGGTTCATTACTTGGCTGATCCTCTTATGTTAAACACACCTCATAGTTTTGCTCATTTAAGAGGATTCCTCACCGACTCCACACCCTGATCCAACTTAGTGCCACTGGTGTGTAATCCCCAGGACAAGAATAGAAATCAACTAATGCAAACATGGAGGCTCTGTCAAAGAATCCACATGCAGGACACAACAAACAATACCTTTTTCCCCCCTTACAGAGAAGTAATTTCTCATTCATATTTTGAACACTGCATTAAATGAAATGACATAAATAAAAGCATGTGAAGATGTTAAATGGGTATGCCAGGTTACTAGCAATAAGGGTTACTAGTCGGCGATGTTACCAACACCATCCCATGGAGCGACAGTTTTTATGTATATTGAGCATAAAAGAAAATTAATAGTCCATGAGCCGGACAAGTTTTCATTACGAAATGAGTGGGCAAAACCATACCTATATTAAATTGTTTATAAGGTCAATATAAGTAAATTAATATATGATAACACTTCCACACATTTTGTTATTTTCACGGGCCGGGACATACATGATGGGTGAATTGGATGAAAAAACGTAAGAAGTAGTGATCACCATGAAACTTTCCTAGTTGATTAATTACTTGAAAACATTGATTTATTGCATTACAAGTTTTCTGAAATCGTATATTTAAATATGCAAATTAGGCATTATATAGGAAAATATGCCTGTTTTTGCCTAACTTTCCAGAATCATTTTATCCCACGATTTTGTAACCCATTTTTCACCCATGTGTCAATTATCTAATGTGATCCTGGGCTCTACACACCCTCCAACGGACTTGAACTCATGCTTCCTTCATGCACGAGTGTCCAAGTTGCTCCTTTACACCTGACAGGGGGGAGTTTCCCTGGTTGGCGTGGAAGGAACACGTTATTCCAACCAGTTCCTTTCCCCTCCATCAGGCGCCCCGGCTGGCCAGGGGGAGGCAGTTTAGAGACCAGGATTACTACTTTTGTGAGGGTACCTACCCTAGGGGACACGGGGATAACATGCAAACTCCACACAGAAGGGCCCTTTCGTCAACCCCGCCTCGAGTATGGGCACTGATGACACGGAGGAGAGGACACGCCACCAGCGCCCATGGCGTCCCCAGGGAATCGAACCCAGCTGTGAGGCGACAGCACTACCGACTGTGCCACCGTGCCCCCTGACATCACTTCTGACATCACTAGCTCAACAGAATGATAAATTGGCTTTTTTACATGCCAATATGCCCAAAGGTACCCGAGCCTACCGCAACCGGATGCGTGACGCAACAGCGTGCACAGGGCACTTATTGAATAAGTAAAATAACTATTCCAATCAATTACCCATACTTCAATTATGCAGAAAGGTGTGCTTATAGGTCTCTACACAATAATGGCTCAAAAGTTGATAATATATTTTTTGTAAGAATGTGTGTGTAGTAATATAGGGGTCCGCATATTCAATGGATGATAACGACCACTAAGCTAAGTGTCTGCAATGGTTATCAAGCCAAACTGTGAAGTAGAGATGCACAACAAGTCAACAAAATCACACCAGCTTTGCCCACCCATTTGATTCTATAGCTCGATTTTAGTAGCCTGGCTAATAAGCCAGACCGAATCAGCCGTTGGCAAAAAAAGAATTGCCTGCCGGCGGATTACGGTCTGGAACTGGTGTGGCCAATCGGGACACGGTATGCAATATGGGCGGGCTTTGGTACAGTGATGTTCAATGCTTGAGACCTTTGACTGACAGTAGCTCTAACCAATTGCATCAAAGAGAAAATGTTTGAACCCGCCCCCCGGGAAACAAGATCCATACACAGCATCTCCAGACTCAAATACCACACGACAGTGTGATTTGAGTCTGGCTTATTAGCCAGGCTACGATTTTGGCTCATGTTATCACACTATAATAGTGTTTCTGATTGTATCTCTAGAGTTACAAAACGTACAAACACATGTTACCACTCATATTAAAGCTTAGAATGGTGAGCAGTTTTCTATAGCCATTAGGAACTTCCAAAATGGGGATATTTGCAAGCCTTATTTAAAATTTGTGTGCAAAATACTGCATTAAAAGGCCATTTAAGCATATATGGAAGTTTTGTGGAAGTAAAATAACCATTCCAATCAATTCCCCATATTTGAATTATGCAGAAAAGTGGTTTCATTGGTCTCTACACAAAGTAAGGTTCAAAAGTTGATCATATATTTGTTGTCACAATTTGCATGTGACAATATATGGGTGCAAGTATTCAATGCATGATAACTACCACTAAGCTGCTAGTCTGCAATTGTTATACAAAAATGTGAAGTAGAGATGTACAGCTAGTCAAAAATTCAAACAACAATTTGCCCACCCATTTCGTAATTAACGCGCAAATTAGGTGGGGTCTAGGCGTCTAGCTCATGGACTAAAAGAGGAGGAAGTTGAGTCTTTCCTCATCTAAAGCCATGGAAGAATACAACTTTCTTAAGTGACTTGCAATTAAATTACTGCAGTGAGGGGAGGAAAGGAAAGGCTCGCTCAACTCAAGGACAGCCTGGAAAAGTTTGAGAATATACAGTGCAGATACAGTAATATGTATAATTGAAGGTACAATCCACACTCCCTGTAGAGGTTTTAAGAGTCTTTTTTAATAATGGATAAGATCCGCAGCAGCAGTCATCCCAAGCGACTGGCACTTGTCATTCTGACTCATATGGTTTCTTTACCAGTTAGTAATTCAGAATTTAAATGAGCAGGGAATGCTCAATATGCAAATAGTTTTGGCAATGTTTTAAGCTGTGGGAAAACATTTGCATATTTGAATCTTCTGTGTTAATTTCGAACGAAGCAATTATAATTTAAGTTTTGAAGTTTTCGGTGTGTGTTGGGGATGCTTAAAGCACTTCACCACTTTTCAACTTCTCTTCCTATAATTGGTCCTAACTAATGTTCATGATAAAATACCACAATTTTTTCCTACTCAGTCTGTGTCTCATAGGAAGGCTGTGGGCAGTTCAGAAACCCGTCCACCAGTGACATCATCGATGGTGAATGCAAGCTAATAGAAACGGCAGGCTTTCTTTTCCTGAAAAGTTGCAATGCAAAAGTTGAAGCCATTGTTCTCACGATGATGAAAATATAAATATATTTTAAAACAAATTTTGTTTAAAAAAAAATCTGCCTAATGATGATGTCACTGGTGGACGGGTGTCCGAACTGCCCAAAGCCCTCCTATGAGACACAGACTGAGTAGGAAAAAAATGGTGGTGTTTTATCATGAACATTAGTGAGGACCAATTATATGAAGAGATGTTGAAAAGTGGTGAAGTGGTCCTTTAACTGCTATTGCATCACCACTAAACTCCACTCTTTTTCATCTATATTATAAATGAAAACCGTCGACAAAAAATAAATAAAAATCAAGCAGAGCATTTATTGTTTGATGATCATAAGTGTTTGAAACAATTAGTGACAAGAGGAAAAGCTTATAACGCTTAGTTCTCTATTTCTACTGTAAAAAAGAAAGAAATAAAAGGGGTAACTAACTAACTAACTAACTACAGAGAAATGCCTCTCTTGCTGTGATCAATGTAACACCTGGGGCAGAGAAAGGCCACGACTGTGGATAGACAAGGGCAAAAGGAACAGGCCGGTCAGCAATTCTTCAGCCTACTGCAACACCAGCAATCTATTCAGTCATATAATCAAGACTTCAATTGCTATATATGTTGTTATAATCACTTTGCATTTCATTAATTTAGTATAACGTACTGGGTCCTGATTCAGCATCAGTTACCTTTAAAACACCTAATGTACAAATACAGTACATACATTCAAATGCACAACGCATTCTATTTGGAGTCAATAACTGTTAATCATTTATGTTGTACTTCGTGGCCAGCTCCAGACAGATCTAGCCAGGCTATGAAAAGGTGCTGTCTCAGCGCACGTCCACAGATTTGGCTGGCTTCTGAAGACAGTGGAGACGCTGGCTGTAAGCCACACGCACGCATGCACGCGCCCACACACACACGTGCCAACACACACACACGCCCACACACACGCCCACACACACACACGCGCACACAGCAGAGACCCCAGCCAGTGCAGTGGACTCAGCAGGCTGATCTGCAGAGATAGCAGAGATGATCGCTCCAATGCCAGTGCAAGGTGACTCACGCAGGGTCGGGTGTCCACTGGAGACCAACCTGAGCAAAGCAGTACAGGAAGGCCAACATGGGCGGGGCAATGGTGCACCAGCCTGAAATGAGATGCATAGAAAATATCATGCAGGAACATGAAATACACAATCTTCTGTTACATCTAGCTCATCAAGACTTAGTTCTCCATAAATTACCATTAATTACACAGCTCCAAAATCATTATCTGGTGTTTGATTTCTTGTAGGACAAATTCACTCCTTTGCCCATCCTGTCTAAAAATTGTTGGCTGGTAGACCAGATGTTTAGCAGGAAATATGTTTAATTTTTTTGAGGGGCGCTAGCCCCTCCTATGCGCAGCTTTGTGTGTGTGTGTGTGTGTGTCTGTAGCACGGAATGCGATGATTTTGTTTTAGAACTACTGTAACATCACAAATTGGGGACACACACACAAAAAGATATGTTACAGTTGGTAAGTTTAAGGGGCGCAATGTCTGTCCGCATGTTTTGATGCTTAACCACAACCATGCATTTACTTTACTTTTACTGTTCTTCAATTGAATAAAGGCTCAATGATTTTACAGTTTTACTTGAGTAAAATAATGGACTTATCTAGCAGTAGGAAGACAAACCCCCCCCCCCACCTCCCCTGGCTTTCCTCCAGTAACACGCACCTGCAATCACAATGAATTTCAATGATCTATTATTTTCTATTCTCTCCATCTGAATCTCATTCACATACACGCAAGCCGGTTTATACACAGCTGTAGTGAAAACCCTCTCCTATCTGCACTAAGAGCAAGGTCATGGGTAGATAAGAGTTTTCTAGATTTATTTAAATCTAGTTAAAGCCGTGGTCTCAGTGAAAACAGTTTGAAACCGGGGCGGGTGTATGCTCTGAGCTCGCACTGAGCACTCGCTACTAGGCTTAGTAGGCTAGCAGGTTAGGCTAGAAGTTTGCATGGTACATTTGCAGTTGTACTGGCTAAATATGGCATTAAAAAAAATAGGACTTTCTATTGAATATCTTAGTTACTAATGAAACTGAGTTGATATGAAAATATATCTACAAGATCAAAATGTGTCACGCTCTAGGCATGTAGATGGTCTATTTACAGTGTGTGACACCCATGCACAACTAGGTAAGTCAGGCTTAAGTCAGGCTTCAGAGTTACCTACTACAGCTGCACAACTAGGTAAGTCAGGCTTAAGTCAGGCTTCAGAGTTACCTACTACAGCTGCCAAGCACTGACATAATGTCATCCCTTGAGAACATAATTTCACCCCCCCCCTTTTTCTTTTTTTTACCTCCCTTGTCATTGAAATGAAGTGAAGCGAAGAAGCTAACTGAGGTATGAATTGGATCCGTGTCATTTTAGATTTTATATTATGGCTATCCAAAAATAGCAGATCTACAAGCTCTCACAGTGTGTCACTTCTATTTTTTTTTAATGTTTTTGTTTTTGCGGCTTCCGCCTTTATTTTATATGTTTTATGGAGGGACAGACAGTAGGCTGACAGGAAATGGAGAGAGAGATGGGGGGGTGACATGCAGTAAAGGCCGTTGGGATCGGGAGTCGAACCCGCGGCACACTGCCAGACTGGATTACCAGCCAAGGTGCCTGGACCGCTGAGCCACGGCCCAGGTGTCACTTCTATTTTCAACACAAAAAGTGATTTTTATAACAAATCCTCTCTGGGGGTCCCTGGCACAAAACATTTTCAGATGGGGGACCGCTGCCATATATATATATATATATATATATATATATATACACACACACACACACACACACACACACTGATTTAGAAGGAATTTGTAAAATGGTCTTCTGGCCTTAATGGGTTAACCTTCAAGGTCCAGTGCTCTCCATGAACAATGTGTGATTCAAGCTGGGGTATTATGCCAAGACATCCCTGTGTTGTCTTTGGCAAGAGGCTACAATAGAAGTTCAGCAGAGAATATTAGAAATGTTTCACACTTACAGTTACAGTACTATGTTGATTTGTGTCAAGTTTGGAACCAAATGGACCCTTATGTGTCTGTAACTTAGAGAGTGAACAAATGGAACCAAACGGTTGGTTCCCAGAGATAGAAATGCCATTAAATGGGGGGTCTGTGGCCTAATGCATGTCAAACTGGGCGTCCTTGAAATTAAAATGTTTGAGAATCACTGCTAGAGCCGTAAAATAAATGATCCCTGGCATATATTTTCAAATGGGAGTCCGCGGTCTAATAAATGTCAATTTGGGGGTCATTGACATGAAAAAGTTTGAGAACCACTGCCCTACAGTAAGTACAGTACTATGCATAATAAAGTAGTACTTAATGCCGTCTGCCTGACCCCATGTGAATGCAGCATTCATCTCAATTCATTATTTATCAAGACTACAATTACTGAGTGGAAATATGTAGATTAAGTAGGGGAACCGAGAACCCCATACCGTAATTTACTAGTAAGTTAGTAAAATGAATTTACTAATTAATTTACTTAATTTACAATAGTGTGAATCTGACAGTAAGAGAACCAGTAAGACGCCTGAGGGCGAGAAGCGGCCTCGCCCTTCACATCATCCGTCTGGGTCACAGCAGACTGCTGGGCGAGCGCTGGCGCTTTGGAATAGGCCTATCTCACAGCCCGCTTTCCACGCCCACTTCCGGTAAATAGTGGTGTCATTTAACATTAGCATTTACACGTTTTTTTCTCTGGATAATCTAAGTACATTTTCTAATGTAAAAATGTGACAGACCAATATTATTATGAAGCAAACAAGATGGTAAATCAGCTCGAACAGATAGAACAAACCTTACCTTGAGAAAACAAAATGATGATGTCACGTGATGTCACGTGCCCGACCAACACACGGACGGGAAATGCACGATTCCATAGTTAATAGTAAAAGTCAGTTCAAGTTAGATTTTCTAGTTACAATCGAATATAGAGAATAATTGATATGTTTATCTCTGTGCTTGCAGTTGCAATTGCCTGAAATAAATGTAATATCTGCTTCTCTGAAGAAATATTACA
Source organism: Electrona antarctica (assembly GCF_951216825.1). Lineage (NCBI taxonomy): Eukaryota > Metazoa > Chordata > Actinopteri > Myctophiformes > Myctophidae > Electrona > Electrona antarctica. Next base: position 36,072,756 of record NC_136791.1, read on the forward strand.
GTGGCATCATGGCATGTTCACACAGCTGGTTTACTGTGTGCCGATAAGTTATCACAAGTCCAACTGCATGCAATTAACCACATTAACTCTGGCATACCTATTTTGGGCAATCTTTCACAACATCTTACTAAAGCTTTCAAATACAGCAAAAACAGCCAAACTACAAATTAAATTAGTGCCCTAAACAAATATTAAATGTCCATAGACTTGGCTGGCAAACGATTTGTTAAAAGTGCACTAAACAAACATTAAAGTCCATAGACTTGGCTGCCATATGACATCATTTGAAAAACAATGCATGGAGCGACCGGCGGACGGGAGTTAGCGACGGAGGGACAGGAGTTAGCGACCGGCGGACGGGAGTTAGCGACGGAGGGACGGGAGTTAGCGACGGACGGACGGGAGTTAGCGACGGAGGGACGGGAGTTAGCGACGGACGGACGGGAGTTAGCGACAGACTACGTCAGTCACCATTCTTGATCTCACCCTTGGTGGTACCACCCCTCAAAAAACAGGTGAGCAAAACACTCCAAAATGCCAGCATTTCCTCTCAACTGCCCAATCAGCCAGCACTGTAATTAATTACTCAACACAACTGGCTTGTCTCCTGATTAATACAGCATACTTCAAGTGCAAATGATGTGAAAAGGCCACTTGCAGGGAGGTTACCTGAGGTTACCTGTTGTTCTCTTGTCCAGTTTGGCTAATCATGAAAAACTGCAAAGACTAACGCTCAATGCAAAGTTGCTTAACCCATGAAGACCTGATGCCGATTCTAATGTCTTTGTAGAATCTTTTTTTCTGAAAAACGTATGTTACCCATATATAAGTGGTGCTCAAACTTTTTCATGTCAATGATCCACAAAATGATATTCATTTGGCTGCGGACCCCCATCTGAAAATATTTTGTTCCACGTACCCCAAGAAGCAAAGATTTGAGATATATTCAAAGATTTGCACACATATTTGAATACAAAAAAGGCAGATCTACAAGCTCATAACATGGCACTAAGTGACGCTTCATGAGCTTGTACATCTCCTTATATATTTTGAGAACCAATGTGATAGCTTAAAATGACAGTATGCTTTCTCGGTTTTAATGTATAAAGGAGCAAAGTACTGTGCTTTTTATAGAAAAGAGCCGAAAATGTGTAGGGTTGAGACTAGCGTACAGAATATTACAGAGATTATAATGCAACATTTTATAAATATGTATTTTTTACCCAGAGCAATATGATAGTTTTTTTTATATCCCTCTGAGTTGTCAGGGTACATCAACAGAAACATCTCATATTAAAAGATACTGATTTAAATTTTTGAGCGCTGCTCACCGCTCCTTTACATGACTGTGTGTGCCCGTCTGTCCATATGTGTCTGTCCATTTGCAGGAGGACCTTTGACCCTGCGGCTCATGCTCATTGACCTAGTCTGCATTTGCCGGGCCATTCACACTAATCACTCACCCATTGACCACTGCGTGCACATGCGCGCACGCACACATGCACACACGCACACACAGCTCAGTTCAGACGGGTCTGATTTGTTTTTCACATTTGGCTCAGTCAACGTAATCCCTCATTGTCAAAATGTAAGGAAAGACTATAAAACAAGATCACAATATACTATAATACTTCCTAATACATCCTGTGTCTCAATGGCTCAATCTAGGAATTTCTGTCAAATTATTCTACAAAACATATTCCAATTTCCGTAGTTTTTCATTTGTATCTCCGTAGCTCTATTTAAAGAAGTGTTTAGAAAATAAATCCTTTGGCACACCTAATGGACAGTGTAGGCAGTCAACAAAAGACGAGCAAAAAAAGGAATCCTGCACACTGCATTCACTTATAGCCCAAAAGGTTTAATATGTTTTGGAACTTCATCGGGTGATGAAGGTCAGTTTATAGAATGTTTACCATTTAGTTTTCACTTAAAGATTTCATGACATTCATTTATTTTAGGTTGTATGACCTCAATTACACCAAAAAAACCTGAACTTTGAACACTTAGTGGAATTCTGGTGGTCTGTGGTTTTCTCTGTATGTTCTGAAGGGAAACAGGCCTCAACAGTGACATCTGCTGGCAAATCCCTATGTCATATATTGGATTTGTGGAGTCTTACCTCACACTCCACAGGCAAATCAGAGCACTTGTTTGAGCCAGAAAACCCCAGACCACAGAAAATCTACTGAATGTTAAAAGTTCCTGTTTTTTGGGTGCAATTGAGATTAGAAAACTAGAATTATAAAATAAGAAAAATTACAAAAACCCTGCTAACAATATCAAGGGCTTGAAAAGTAACAGTGTCATGAATGGGAAACGTATCAGGATATACCCAAACTTCCACTCCAATAATAAAGCTCTGGTGATACAGAGTGGACAGCAATCTGGAAACCCATCGGCAGAAAAAGGGAAAAAAACAGTGCCCTGGTTTTCTTTGAATTTGCCTCTGGGGGCAGCGCCAAACAGATTGTGGATAGCAGGATGTTGCCCGTTTGCTCCGCCTTAGGTGCGATAAATACTCCTATTTTAGAGCTGAATAAAAGTCGGTTCGGCTCTGTAGAGCCTACAATGTGACGTCATTTGAGGTTCGGGGGGCGGGTACCGTCCTAAAGTCGGCTCTTCGGTGCTACTGAACATTTCTGACGAGCCGAAATCATTTCGGCACTACAGCGGTGGCTGTGCGGCGGTGGCTCAGGGGTAGAGTGGCTGGATGGTAACCGCAAGGTTGCCAGTTCGAACCTGGGCTCCCCCAGAGTTAGTGTCGAAGTGTCCTTGAGCAAGACACTGAACCCCTAATTGCTCCTGATGTGCTGGTTTGTGCCTTGCATGGTTTCCGCCGCCATCAGTGTATGAATGTGTGTGTGAATGGGTGAATGTAATGCACAATCTATGTAAAGCGCCTTGGATAAAGGCGCTATATAAATGCACCATTTACCATTTACCATTTAGCGGTAAAATAGGAGTATGAATCGGCCCTTAGGCCCTCCTATTCCGGTAGGACGCCTTTGTTTTCATTCCTGCTAACAACAATGTACACACGTGTAAACCATGACTATAAACTATGCTAACAGTTTGGCTGAATAAACCATGGTGTCCCTTGGTTTCTGTGGCCATATGCACCGTTTCCATTTGCTTTCTTCTCATCTCATGGCGGATTAACCTTCAAATCTATAGCCACTGACTGACTAGAATATACATACTCAAGGCACTCACTCTGGTGGCACCCAAGTGCCTGCCCACCAACGCAGAGGTTGTGAGTTTGAATCCACCATGGTGCCTACGGCTTCCCTACCTCCGTATTCGGGGGAGGGATGGTGATATCACTGCATGTATTCCTACAGACTAGGGCAGCTTCTGGGACAGGAGGAGCGTCTTCCCGGTGGGGGCTCCTCACTGGCAGGTGAGTCAGTAGGATACAACAGCAGTGACAATGCAAAATGTATGTGGGGAGGAATCAATTGCCATAACAACTAAATTGGGGAGAAAACAAGAATTGATTAAATCAATTAATTACCAGCTGCAATATTATTATCTGCGGTGGTCCGCTATAACTGCCTCTGGGTCACCAGATAGCTGGTGGATGGAAATTAAGCTCCACCTCCGCGGACGACTTGCGCTACGGCCATATTCCCGGAAACGCTCTCCTCCGCGGCAGTCGTCACAGTCGCGCACAGCTTAAGACGTGCGCGGCTGTCGACCGTTTTGCGCTTAGGTGTGGAAACACTGATACACACACCACATGGGCGGGGGGGGGACAGAGGGTTACTGTAAAAGCTAAAGTTGAAATGCCTTTTTAATAATACGTTTTGTGTGTCAGTTTATAATTAACCCATTTAGACCTGTTATACCTTTCAATCTGGTAGCTCATTTGGTGACAATCTGTGTGTCATTGGTTCGTATGTATAGCAACATACATACGAATTTGAAGGTTTTCAGAAACCTTAGGTTAGGTTTTAGAAGGCGTTTTTAGAATCGGTACTCATATCAAAATGGGTTAAAACAGTACTCTTTATTAAACTGTTACATCATACATATTTCGTTATTTACGTCTCTGTTATTGGGACAGAAAGTGCCACATGTCTTAGTTAACAGTTGTACAGCCTGTTTGGCTTGATACACCACATTAAACACAAACTTGGACAGCGCCAGCACCACAATGATGCAAAATGAGGTATTAGCAAATCCTCTTGGGTAAGTGTTATGGAAGGCAGCTCACCTTGAACAAAGACACGCTTCCAGAAGATTCTGCCGACATGAATCCCTCCGAGGAACACCAGATTAGAGAGGATGAGCATGGCAGTGGAGAACGCAGAGAGCAGGGCAACACAACGCCTCTTCATGCGCATAGACAAACTGCGCTCCTAGGGAACGGCATATATATATTTTTAGTTATATACACACTGTACTGTATATGCAGGAAAAGTGTACCTGCCTGCCAGTAGTACATTTTGATAAAGTAGGTTTTCTCAATATTATGCTACAGGGCATGAACCCCAACATCCTAATTCTGGACATGTCACAATAGGCGAACATTCAGTGAAAATATCAGATCTACAAGCTCGGCGATGCACTGTGAGCTTGTAGATCAGCTATTATTTACTACTATTAGATGTACAACAAAGTACTGTATATAGGGTTTAAGCAATTAAGGGGGAATATTACCCTAAAAGCATTATTTTGTGACAATAAGTTCTCTCCTAAAGATATGAACAGAAACAGCCCAGAGCTGTTCCACATCGAAGACATGCTAAACATTTGCGTACCGTCAAAGTCAATTGTTATTTATCTTGGGATATCTTCAGTCTTTGTCTACTGATAAAATAGGCTACATTCTTGCTCTTAACAGTTTGACACAAGAATATATTGGGAAACCTAGTCACACATTAATTACCAATACATGCATTCTATTTTAAAGGGAAAGTCTACCATGTTCCTATGTACAGAGACCAATGTCATGGACACCCCTGCATGCAGGGGTAAAGTAGCTGTCTACCACTGTGGGGTCTAGGGGTTTGAATTCAGAGTGGTGTATCCGGCACGACCAAGTGTCTCTATACAAACACAATTGTTAGGAGGGAAGCCGGGCGGAAAGGGCAACTTTGTTGCTGCCCTATGTATGGACTGGGGCAGCACCTGTCAGCACTGGGGATACTGAACAGGACGAGTACACAGGGGGGAGGCCCTAGGTTCTCCTGGCGGGGGCTCCTCACTGGCAGGTGAGCCAGTCGGGTACAATAGCAGTGGCTAAATCTGGCAACACAGAAATATGTGGGAAGGGGTAAATTGGCATAACTAAATTGAGAGAAAAAAAATAGGTACAAATAATTGGATATTGGAAATGTTTTTAGATTTTAACCCTCAAAACAAGGACATCTCTGCATGTAGTTCAATTCCTGGATGTCATGGGATCAGGTAGCAAATTTGCACCTCCAAAGCTGAGGGTTTAATATGTGTAGTAGCCAAGTGTTAAAAGGTTTTTTTCATTAGTATAAATGATCGAGCTATAGTACATTTTTCCTAAATACATATATTCATATTCATCTGCTAATTAAACTTCTTTGATGTAATCTAATTTATTTCTAATTAGAAGCTAGGAATACATAGATTACAAGGTGTAATATTGTTAGGCCAGTCATCCATTTATGGAGAAGTTTAACGGTGCATTACCCTACATTTGAGAGGAGCTGCCTGTTACGTGATCCCATAGAGACATCCAGGAATTGCGCTGAACTAAATTAAGCTCACCATTCTTACCTTACCATACCTAGTTCAAACTGTATGAGAAACATCAAAAGGGAATCATTAGTTTGACTCTTGGTACATTAGGTAGGGAAAATAATGAAATTTACCAAGAAACAAACGATTAATTTAAGTCCAAGTCTTTTTTAAATTAAATTGCTTTGTGTTCAAACATACAACAAAGGAGTGAATGAAGGAAGAGGTGAAGAGAGTCCTCAGTCCATTTTCCACCAGAACTCCAGTCCAGTTCATCAGAGCCCAGTACTGCAGGTAGTCATGGCCTCCATGCCAGAGGCAGACGAAGCCAAACGCCAGGCCAGTGGACAGCATTTTATACAGAGGTCCATGGCGGGAACCTCCTAGTGGGACATAGATGTACCTGGAAAAACAGATAGGCTTATGAAGAAAAATAGATATATGGACTCAAGATGATTAATGTTACAGTTCTTAAGTACATAAAAAGCCTACAATACAACAATTACCCATTCAATTTCCAAAGTATTACAAATGCATGCTCCTCCCTGTTGTCCAACGTTTTTGCTACTGAAATTCATTAACTTTAAGCACAGTTCAAATACATTTCTGCTTGGCAGGAAGCATAGCTGCAAAAAATATATATGTTGGCACCCTGTACAATCTCTCCCTTTTAACCAAAGGGAGAGATGTTTTAATGGAACTTTCCACAGTGAGACTAAATGGTGCTAATCAGAAAACAACAGATGGTTGGAAACCCATTTTACATACTTTTAAAACTGTATGTGCATTGAATGTGGTTCCATGGTGATATTATGTAATATGTTTGCCATGCTCAAGTGAGTGACAGCTATCCACACGACTCGACACCGGGCACCACACTCCCTCGGGTCATAGATGTAGCATGTGGCGAGTTTGAAGTCGGTCGGTAGTACCATATGTGCATGACCATTATGGGCACAGCGGTCAGATCAGCAATTCTGGGCAACCAGATCTCCATATATGAACTGCAGCTGGTCAAAACTATGGAATGAACTTCCCATTGCAATCAGAACCGCAGGCTCTCTCCCAATCTTCCGCCGTAGTCTGAAAACTCACCTCTTCAGACTCCACCTTAGCCCGCAGCACTTGCCCTAGCCTCCACGACCTTGCAGGCGTAGCAAAGGCTACATTTATGTAATTTAGATATCATAGTATGTAGACATAGCACTCTAGTGTATACTCATAGTTTCATTGTTCTACTGTTAGATGGATGTTAGGCTCTTAGCTTGGTTATGATCCTCGATGACTATTTCTGTGTATTTGGTGTATTACCTAATTAGTATGTGTTGTTCTTGCTTACTGTCGCTCTGGATTAAGAGCGTCTGATAAATGCCTACATTTTAAATTGTCAATGATGATGATCACCTTGCTCTCTTCCCACACCACCACTCCTCACTGATGGAAGCTGTTTGTGTCCAGTTTGACAAAACAACAACAGCAATTTCATTAAAATAAAGTCCAAAAGGCTAACAGCCATGTGCAGCCAGTGATTTCAAGAGAAAACTAGAATTACTGCATCGCAGTTGGCTGCACCAACCGTTTGACATAGTACATACAGTACATCCGTGTCTGTCCAGACTCATAGTAGACTATATTGAGTTAGAACAACTATTTATAAGTTTCTAATAACATATGCAATACCAAAATAATATACACCCCCAAACCCATTTCTCTCACACACCCATTGCAAAGTTACTACTTTGGATTGCCTCTGAATATGGAAGAATACTGTGCATAACATCAAGAAAACTGGTGTCAGGGTATGAAAAGTGTGGTCTTTTTCTGAGAAAGGAGGTATCGGCCCTTGTGTGGTGCCCCAGTAGCATCGGGCAGCATCACGCCACAGCACTTACAAGGAAACATCACTTTCAGGCTATTGCTCCTACTGAGCAGGGAACTAATTATCTCGACCACCGCTGTGGCTAATCAATGGTCCTGAAAGATGAGCTTGCAGTTTAACAGCCTTCATTAGAGGCTGTCCACACAGTGGCCAGGTTGACAATATTGAGAGAGTAAAGTAGGTGCAAGAACAGATGCATGCAGAGGACTACAGAAATCACATATTGTTACATACTACACACTGAACACTAAAGATCCTCAAACAACCAGCCACCCACCCACTCACTCACTCACTCACTCACTCACTCACTCAACCAAACAAACCACTCACTCAAACAACCAACCACTCACTCACTCACTCAACCACTCACTCAATCAATCAACCAACCAACCGGTCTGTCCGTCTCTACAAACTAATGAAATTAGGTAGCTGTTGACAGCTTCTCAATCACTATATAAACATCTTAGAAAATGGCTGAGATGACCTGAATACATTGGCAATTATCAAAGGTAGGGCTGGGCAACAGACAAGGGACAATGTTTGATATTTATGCTAGTCCATAACCAGTGGTGGAATGTAAGTACATTTACTTAAGTACTGTACTTAAGTACAGTCTACAATGTTGAGGTATTTTTTACTTTACTTGAGAATTTCCAATACTTTTACTTCTACTCCACTACACCTCGGTTCCAAATATTGTACTTTTACTCCACTACATTCATTTGAAAACTTTAGTTACTAGTTACTTTGTAGATTTTCATTATTATTACATACAAAACATACATTACCCACATTTCGGCCATTTGAACATAACCGATCTACAAGCTCACAATGCGTTGCGATATGACGATCGCGATCTAGATTCAGACAGATTCAGAAATTTGAGCAAGGATCGTGCAGCATTGGTTGGCTGTCCAATTCATTTTAGTTAGGCTACTCTAGAGGTTTTTTTGATTGATTGATTGAAATATTTATTAACAGTTTGCAGAATTACAGTACATTTCAAGCACAACTCAATACAAAGACTGTTAACTGTGAGTGGACGACCCAATAAAGCATTACACTTGTTTACAAGAGGGTCCACCTTGTTCAAATCATCAAAAGTCAAGCACTTGATGTTGTCTGTTTAAAGCCACAGTAGTTTGCTCCAGGTGCCACATTTTGGATGTACCGTAGTAATGTTCAGCAACTACAGACTAAAGACAATAAATATTTTCATGGAAAAGAAAAATGAGAATTGTGTGCAAATCGTGATCTCAATTCTTGTGGAGAAATGAATCGATAAAATGCTGAAATGCTTGTCTGTTCCTCCTTACATGTCAGATGTGACTCACAAGACAGCCTGCCCTGGTGGGCCTTTTTTACTTGAAAGGCAAATTGAGCAGCAAGAGCTTTTTTGTTGGGAAGAGTGTTAGACACGTCTCTGTACGGGCAGAGACCATCGCCATGAAATGAGGAGCTATGAGCCACTTAGTTTCTCGGGGGAGACGAGGCGTCAGGCGAGTGAGTCATGTGGAGCACTGGAGCACAGCCGCATTAACACCTACATACATACAGTATCTAGCACTCTTCTCACACAATTACAATTACCAGCGTTTTAGAAATGCATTAAAACCTCTTCAGTGACACTTCAGCTAATGTGCGGGGGAACAGTATCTTATGTACCATTTTGTAGCCAGGAAAATTACAAAGCATATGGATGCCATTAAAACAAAATGACTAAAATGTAGAACTTGTATTTGCAATGTAGATTCGGACTCTGTATTATTACGATTGTAGTAATAGTAGCATTTCCTCAAAGCAACATGCATCCACCATACAGTTCATGAACACTACACCCATGTGTATGCTTGGCATACACATGCTGACTGGCAACTGTAGACGTTTGAAATAAATTCAAGAGAGAATCTTAATGCCAAACCATGAATACTCTTTTAGTATGCAACAAATAATTTCCACCGTGTTTTGATACACCAAATAAATGCTTGTCTTTCTGTATTCTATATTGTACATGAAATCAAGGGAAACGTTAAAAATGTATATGATGATGCATCATCATCCATCATGGCTCCTATTTGATTAGATGCCTCTTACCTGATGAGCCATTGATATAGTCCTTCATCAAAATGCCTGAAAGAGACAAAAAGAAATGTACATACTAAAATAGCCACCCCAATGAAACACCAGAGCACTCTCTGATTACATCAGATATTTCTCTCTCAATCCTTTTATCACTGCAGGGCAAACAGCTTCATGGATTTAGAGAATATATAACCTGAGTTAGTAACACACAGGTGTGTGTCTACATCAATTGCTTTCACCAAAAAGAGAGAGAGAGAGAGAGGGGGGGGGGGGGGGGGGGATTTCACTAACCTATCAATATAATCATTGGGAACCTCTAGCTAGTCAGTATGGAGTGCATCCATGGTGGAATTATTACCAGACAAAATGTGCTACAAGCATGCAGTTGTATTGAAAAAACAAAGCAAGGATTCCATCACCATTTGGTTTCCAGCTAAATACAGGTGTCAGGAGCTTGTCATTACCAATTATGGAATTACCACATGCAATGCTAATTTGTATGTTGCATATGTGTGTTTCTCTACAACTTTGAATGGGGTTTAAGCTGCCGCATAAAGTCCACCAGCAGTTGCTGTACCAGTCCCAAACTATAGCTTCAAGGTTCTTTATTATTTGTCATTTGTCTCCCGAGGAAGAAATTTGTCTTAGACAAAGGGCCTGTATGCAAGCGTAGCCCTTATGCCCATGTCGCCGCAGAGCAGCGCCATACATCTTTCTTGCAACATAAAAAAAAAAGAAAACAAAGCAGGGGGGGGCATACATCACATCACATTTCAAGTAAGGTTGGTAATACTTGTTCGTGCAGGCACATTTCAGGGTGAGTGGGGGGTGGGGTGGCATGGGCATAAAAAAATATATAGCTTCAGGTGTCTTTAAATATTCATCAAAGGACATCGCAGTGGAAAATCAGCATTAAAGAGAATTAGCAGTAATGGTGATTAAGGTTCTTTGAAAATAATAAGCCAAGCGCTTTAATATGCCCTTTAGCTTAAGCAATTCTGACCCCTTCAGTATAAGATACGCATAGCAATCAATTTTACCTGGGCTTTGATTGTTTGTGATTGTTTAGGAGTTTATTATAATAAAAGGTAACAATGCTATTCAAATGATTAACTAGGTGTTTATGATGTTTTTGTCAGGTTCTGAAACAAGGGGTCATAGCCTGTTCCTGATTGTGTGGAGGGGACCCATTGTTCTGATGTGCCAGTGATGATTAGGAGATGAGCCAAATCATTGCTGTCAGAAGGTTTGACTGACAAAGCACGATCAAACTAAATTAAAATACCTGAAATAAAACAATCTGAATTGGAGCAGACTGGGGAAGTAGTTTAGAACTGCTCCTTTTGCCACTGAATCTCTACATTACATTGAGATAGTGGTCAGACCCTGCCTGGATAATGCATTCGTCTGTGGGGATTATTAGCCTATTCCAGGGTTCCCCAATAGGCGGCCGGCGGGCCATTTGCGGCCCGCGGAGCGCCCCCTTGTGGCCCCTGGAAGAATTAAGACACTTAAACCCCCCAGCACTCATCATGACCATCTTAGCAGCCATCAGTTGGGTGAAGATGAAACCGAATTTCCTCTGCAGTAGGGGGGGGGGGTCCCAGATATAAATGGCATTAAATGGGGGTCAGTAGCCTATGCATGTCAAACTGGGCATCCTTTTCAATTGGGGTCTTGACCTGAAAATTAATTTTCAGGGCAAGACCTCGACCTCGCATGTGCGGACTCGGCCCCCAAGCCTGGTACCCTAGTCAAAATATGGCCCTTGAGGAAAATTAATTGGGGAACCCTATTCTCACATTAGCATTGCCGTGGCATACCTAGCCTAGCTAGCCTATATCCACAAATGCGAAAACACATGCCTATACAGTATATATTATAGCCTAGGCTACGGCTATGAATTTAACCTGTGGCTGTAGTAGGGCCAACGGTCTACTAACTCAGTGGTTCCCAACCTGTGGGTCGGCATCCCCAGGGGGTCCCCACATGATTTTTAGGGGGTCCCCAGATGTCAGTGAAGTAACAATTTAAGGATTTTAAGACCTTTTTAATAGGCCTACCTCAAAAAGGGGAAAAACATAATACTATTTCTATGTATTTGATACAAGTGAGGTGAGTGAGTGGTGTTGACTGTTCGCCGCTTCATCTCCCAATGTGTGAATGTATGGAACATTGTAATGCGCTTTGAGTACTTAGAAAGGCACTATAAAAACCCAAGAAGCAATCCATTAACTAGGAGTGTATGATGTTTTTGTCAGGTTCTGAAACAAGGGGCCTGGAGGGGACATATTGTTGATGCCAGTAATGATAGGAGTTGAGCCTTTGATTGACAAAGCACGATCAAAGTAGCTGAAATAAAAACACAATCTGAATTGGAGCAGTTTAGAAGTAGAACTAGGAACTAGGAGTGTATGATGTTTTTGTCAGGTTCTGAAACAAGGGGCCTGGAGGGGACATATTGTTGATGCCAGTAAGGATAGGAGTTGAGCCTTTGATTGACAAAGCACGATCAAAGTAGCTGAAATAAAAACACAATCTGAATTGGAGCAGTTTAGAAGTAGAACTGCTCCTTTTGCTGCAGGACAAATATAGCAACCTGTAAATGATTTGACCTTGATCTGACCCATTAAGAATATCACACACGATGGAGTGTGGTTATAATGTATATTAGGAAAGCTGTGACAATGGTGTCAGAGATAAGATAAATATAACATCATACTGGTTTTATACCACATTCTACTATAAAGTATCAAGTAATATAGGTTACAGTAAAATTCCATTGCCGTTATACTGTATATCGGGACTCATGGACTGGCTCTTATCCATTCAAATTACTTGACTGGAACAAATAAAGGTAATTGCCCAGGCATAAACACAACTATGAATGCCTGAGCGCTAATTTGTTCACCACATACACCTGATGCCTAATGAAATCACAAAGACATGGAGAACATGGCACCAGTGAAGTTACTCAGTGACAGTTCAGCGTTGGCTGATTGGACAGCTAGTCAGCAGCCCTAGGGATTACCAGTTATCATCCCATGGGGTAATCAGATATTTCTCTCTCAATCCTTTTATCACTCCAGGGCAATTAGAGGCCGGGTATGAGATAAAAGATCATCAACCCGGCGTTCCTGTTTGCCGGCTAATTACTGAGGGCAATGAGGATGTACATTGTTTATCACATACAGTACCCATAGCCGTATTTATTCACAAGTACATAACAATGTAGCTACCGTGGCAGCCTGTTTGACATACATTTTGGCTTGCCGATTGGGACGGGAGACCTTTGATAATACTGCAGAGGAAATTCGGTTTAATCTTCACCCAGCTGATGGCTGCTAAGATGGTCATGATGAGTGCTGGGGGGTTTAAGTGTCTTTCTCAGGGACACTTCAATTTCGTTGACATGTTGTTAGGCGTTAAGTGTCTTGCTCAGGGACAATACATAGATACATAGATGGGCGGGCCAAGAGGTCAACCAATGACCTTCTGATTACCAGACAGCGTCACCAGGCTTTCCACCTCTGAGGAAAGCCAGGTCTGTGTTACTAAATCACCATGTGATCCGGTCGGGAGCACTTACCATGTTGTAGTCACTGATTTGTAGTCTTCAGGCAGGAAAGTAACCACAGCCGGAATAAGACCTATCAAAAAAATTCCCAGTGATCATAATTTTAGGGCCTACCCAATAAAATAGAATGTCCCCATGGGATAACAAAGGGTATAAAGACGCTAAATAGTCTCTGGAAAGTATACTCACATTTATATTTATTTTGTACTTAAAAAATCAGCTAAACTATGCTGCATCAATGATTTTATTGGGTAGGCCCTAAAATTTAACCTGACTCCGCCAGATGGGGCAGCAGAGAGTACACTGGGTTCCCCCCTCCTGCTCCCATCTGGGAACTCTCAGGCAGACTAGATCAGGGACGGATTAACCCCCACGAGGGCCCCTGAGCGGGTACGTTTTGCAGGGCCCCCATAGCACGTGTGCGTGCGACATTTTCATGATTTTCCGTGTTTTTATCATATTTTTTACCTAAATTTAACTAAATTAATGGCCAATGAAGGGCCCCAGGAGCCCTTTTCAGGGCGTCAAATCTATTACCGCGCAGTCCAGTTTCTCTGAAGGGCCCCTGAGAGCCAAGGGCCCCTGGGCCACGGCCCCACTGGCCCAATGGCTAATTTGTCCCTGGACTAGATGCTCCGGCCACAAAACGGCATGGCCAATCAGCGGCAGCTAGAGGCGGGATCAAGGCAGCACTGTGTATGCCTTGATACACAAGGCATACACAGGGAATTATTTTGGGTAGTTCTTATTCCGGTTGTGGTTTCCTGCCTGATGACTACAAATCAGTGACAACAACATGACATAAGTTACCATCCGCTCCCGACCGGATCATAAACCCCAAAAGGAATGCTTCCCAGGCTACTCTCTACCCACTGAGCTGCAGCTTGCCTTGGTCAGCTACTGCCTTAGGGCTGAGATCAGTATCCACATCCCCATAGTTTCATCACCCCCCTCACCCAAAAATCTCAGTATGCAATAAAACATGATATACTGTATTAGGGACATAGTTAATGCTAAATAAATAGCGTCAATGCTAGCGAGCTAAAATGAAGCCATCCTTGCTCTAGAAAGCGCCAATGTTTCCATCTAAACCACCGGATAATCAGCAAAGACCTCCGAACATCGCGCATTTTATCCAAACCATGGAGAGCTCCGTATATTTCGAGTTATTCAGCTTTTTAGTCAGCCTGTATAATGGGAGGTGGACGACCGGATTGTTTGCGCAATCCGGTCTAGGATCACTAAAGAAGGGGAAGAAAAAGAAAAAAGAAATCGATCCGGTTTGATATCAATAATAAAGATGATCAGACGGAACATTACGCCAGAAGAAGTTGCTGGTTGATTCCTTATGACGGAATGTTCCGCCAGGAGCAGTAAAACCGTTAAGAAGAGCTGTGAACTTACCTCCACATTCCAGTGAAACTATACATGATGCTGACACAACGCGGGAGCTTTGGCGGCAGTAGGCCATCTAATGTAGCCAGCATGGAGGGCAATCCAAAGAGCACCAAGTACTTCACATAGAAGAACTGAACAAGAGCCAAGGCCAGACCACCTGGAATATAGAAGAGGGAGAACAAACAGACTTTGTACTCTATTGTGCTGAATATAAGACAGTATATTCCAATGGAAATATCCTAAAAAACAACGTTGTTTTATAATCGGGGACTAGACTATTTGACATTCAATGGCGGCAGTGGTTCATTGGTAGAGTGGCCGCTTCGCAACCGGAAGGTTCCCAGTTCAAACACGGGCTCCCCCGGAGTCAGTGTCGAAGTATCCAAGAGCAAGATGCTGAACCCCTAATTGCTCCCGATGGTTGGTGCCTTGCATGGTTTCCTCCGCCATCGGTGTATGAATGTGTGTGTGACTGGGTGAATGTAATGCACAATCTATGTAAAGGGCTTTGGATAAAGGCGCTATATAAATGCACCGTTTACCATTTAATGTTCTTTTTCCACAAATGAGTCTTGAAAAATGGGGGCTGTCTTATAATCAGAGTTGTCTTATATTCGGCACAATACAGGTAAATGAGAATATTGAAAATTATACGCATGTTCCTACACAAAATGACCCCACGCAGAAACGTTGATTACAACTTTAGAGAAAATAGTCAGTTGAGTTCATAATCATCTGGACTCAAATTCACTTCACAATGAAAAAGTCTTCACACGTACCCAAAGCCCATGGAGGAAGAATTTGCAGATAGGTCTCATTGGCCTGTATGGAGTGCATGTACATTACATGGATCATGTACTCTGCGATGAACCACCACAGAAGAATCCTGGCTGCTCTGAACACCAGGTACCGGTACATAGAATTGGCTTCATCTTGACTGCCTTCCTTGGTGGGTGTCCGCATCTAGGTTAGAGGTTGGGTAAGAAGTTAGGAAGTGCACTTACTAGCAGTCACAGATTTGCTAGCTCAATTCCACAGAACAATATGGCCAACACAATATTAAAGTCACACAAAACCAAGCAAGCATGATGTCATCCCACCCAATATTATACATGTGTCATCCAACCCAAAGGCTTCCCTTTAAACATGTCTTATTCAGACACATTTATCCAGATTTATTCAGACCAATTTATCCAGATTTGAGTTGGGATCAAACGATTTACTGTAATTCTGTGTTCTTGGCCGGGCACCGCAACAATCAATGATGGTATTTGCGCTTGGTAAGCCAGCAGGAGATCGTGTCATTCTTGTTATATACTAATGACTCCTACTGGTTGGTCAGGCCCCTAATTCAGAAGGAAGGGGAATTCGGGGAGACACCTCTCACTGTCTTGGTGAAAAGAAGCAGCTGGTGGCTTGATGTTTGTCATGAACATCTTCAACTGAGCCAAGTTCAACTTTTACTTGAGAAAAATCAATCACGTTGTCCTCCTCAGGATGGGGAAGAAGGGCCTGGAATTTATATTGGTGTCATTTCCTACCTGCTGGATGTAGTCCTTGTATGTGATGATGGGTCCATTGTAGAACAAGGGATGGTAAAACGAGTACGAGAACAACCAGTACATTTGCACGACTCCACCGGCCTCCAGGGGGCACCAGCAGTGCTCAAGACTGAAGCTGATGAAACGGAGTCCACCGACGGCAACACTGAAGAGTAACAGGTAATACTGTTCCTCCGTCTCATACCAGCTTCTCTAAGAGACACAATGAAAAGTTCAGTCAGCTCTCTCATACACCTAGCATACCATATCACAAATCAACAGTGCTATATAGTCCAAATAACTATTTATGTACATATACAGTCCATACATGTATTGATAAACATTGATAAACTTGACTTATATTCACAGAGAAATACAGTACATTTTGTACAAGTTTCAGTGCAACATTTCTTTCATGTGTATCATTGTTTACAAGTTCAGAAAAATTTACTGCAATCCCAAGATACACATTGTGCGTTCGTGCGTGCAACAAATCAGTGTGGGGTGTGAGGAAAGAGACATTTTCTGAATGTTCTTAATGGTGTGCCTATCAGCACAAGCAGCCTCTAGAACCGGCAGTCCATTTGTGAATTGCCTACCCATTTTGACCTGAGATCAGATTCTAAAAATGTCTTCTACATCCTGACAGTTTTCTGAAAAAGCTATGTTTCTATGTCAGTGGTTCTTCAATTTTTCAAAAACAGCAGACCTACAAGCTCGTAGCGTGCCACTCGGTGGCGCGCTATGAGCTTGTAGATCTGCTATTTTTGAGTGGTGCAAACCACTCCAATAACCAGCTTTGTCTGTATCTATGTATCTATGTATGTGTGTACCTGTACGTGGGGCCACGTACAGATGAGCATGGTTGCTATGGTTAGTGTGTGACGTAGTGTGAACAGTTGCACCACTCAGTTCACACGGGTGTGATTCTTCAATAGCTAAAGCATAACATAATGCTAACACCAAAAGGGGTTCCCGCCCAAAATGGGTTAAGCAAGGCATACTGAGTTAGGAACAAATACAATACAATTTCACGTGTTGATTGGCAGTAGCCTACCCTGTATGGATTTTTCCCCCAAGAAAGTGTCCTTGAAATCAATTGCATTTGGGTACCATTGTCCTCGTACCCAAGAATTCTCAGCTGGCCTGAATGACTACTATTCTCACATGCCTCCCCTCCCTTCTCCGCTCCCTCCACTGGCTCCCAGTCGCTGCCCGCACAGAATACAAAACTCTGATGCTGGCATTCAAAGCAACCAAAGGTATGGCTCCCCCATATCTTGCAAGTACGATTGAACCCTACAAACCCTCCCGCGCACTCAGATCAGCCAACGCAGGGAAGCTGGAAGTACCCTCACTAAAAACGCCGGGACAACGCTCCACACGTCCAAAACTCTTCTCCCTTCTGGCTCCAAAACTGTTGAATGCACTTCCCATTGCAGTCAGAACTGCAGCATCACTCCCAATCTTCCGTCGCAGTCTGAAAACCCACCTTTTCAGACTCCATCATGGCCCGTAGCACTACCCCCTTAGATAGCACTTTTTGTAGACTTAGATAACATTTGATACAGACTTATAGCATGTTATGTAGACAGTATATATGTTTGTATATAGTCATAGCACTTCATAGTACATACAGTATGTGTAGCATCGTATAGTATATATGTAGTTATATGTATAGTTTCATTATATAGATATTCCACTGTTACGTTCTTAGCTTACGCATGTTTCTACTACTACTTTTTATGTATGCAATGTATTGCCATGCTTTTTGTTCTTGCTTAATGTAAATCACTCTGGATTAAGAGCGTCTGCTAAATGCCTAAATTGTACCGAGTCTGATCTCGGTGGTCTGTCACTGATCATGAAGTGCTTTGAGAGGCCAGTAAAAGCCTCCTCCCCTCCTCTCTCCACAGCTCCCTGGACCCACTGCAGTTTGCCTATGGTACAACAGATGCCATCAACCATGTTCTGCATGGGGGCTGTTAGGCTGTTATAGGCCGGCTGTAAAACTGGCTGACCTGGGACTGAACCCTGCAGTGTGTGACTGGGTACTGGACCGGACTTCTTATCCGTCAGACCCCAGTTGGTTAGAAGTGAGCCCGATCTAAACCCATTTAGACCTGGAATACCTATACGTTGTTAATTGTTCAACCAGGAACACCTTTGTGCAACACTTCAGAGAAGGTCTTGAAATCCTTCTTCTTCTTCTTCTTCTCTGCCACCCAAGCATTCTGACGGGGGCAATCATTGTATGGTATGGTAATAACTGCTCACAGGATCTGAGAGTTCTGGGGAAGGTGGTGCGTAGGGTTGGGATTCGTTAGGATTTTAACGGTTCCGGATCCTTCCCGGATCCCTCTTAACGGTTCCGGTTCCTAACGGTTCCCTTAACGGATCCTAATATTATTTTTTCCCCTTTTTTTCTGACATAGATTATGCTTATATTATAACTAACCTAACCAAGTACATAATAAACACACATTCATTAATTAAATTATTGAAAATACACTTTACAATTATGAGGTGGCAGTGTGGCACTATTATTTAAACTTCACCACCACCACCACCAGCTAGACACCACAACAATATCATTGTTGCAATTTGTACTGTATATTGCAATTTGTACTGTATATTGCAATTTGTACTGTATATTAAATATAGCCTACAGTACACATTGCAATAATGATATTGTTGTGGTGACAAATGTTGTCTTTAATGTTCAGATTAATTTAATATGAAGGACCCCTTACCCTAATGGAAACAAGCCATAGTGCTTTCTTGGATTATAAAATAGTTTTAGCAGACCTTGTATTGAACTGTAGGCTACGTTCCTGTGCTTTTTTTCTGCAAACTGTTCATAAAGTAATCAATCTATGGAGGTATGCACCTAAACGCTGGGCTCTCAACAGCCACGCGATTAATTTAGAACCAAATCAAAAGCAGTTGAGTTGCTTATAAGTGCAGACAAATTGATTTGGCTCTATACTATAGTTAACGTGATTCATAAAATATCAGACAGAAAGACGTCGAGTCATTGGCGTTCTAAATTAACACCATTAACAACAGTTGTACAATACGCCGCGGCCTAATGAAAAGCTCTGTAGACGACAGTAGTTTTTATTTTCTATTACGTTACTAGCCTGGGGAAAGTGAACGAGCCTTGCATCATCCTCGTCCCCCGCCGGCTAGCTGTGGTGGAGTTGCGGGGAGAGCGGGCACGGCTTTCCGCATGGCTCACAAACGCGATGTGCCTAGATTATTCTCGTAAAATGTGGACTCGTGTAGGCATATTGATTTTGAGATGTTTCCTCAATGTGGACGTGGTGCAAAACTGCAACTGGTACAAGTTGCAACAACATTTGCAGCCAGGGAACTATAGCATCGCATTTATTGCACTTGCGTGCTCAGCCTCAGAGTAATTTCCCTCTCTGTTAACCACACTTTGGAGATCTCTTCAACATACTGTCCCAGTCGCTCCGCGGCGGTCGCTGAATGCACAGAATAGTGGGCGTATCCTCCCCGACCCCACTAACTCACTCATGTAGGTTGGGTGACGTCACCCCAGTAACTTGGCTCTGCTTGCATGCATGCACAGACACAGCGGAGCTAAATGATGACTGATGAGATCCGTTTGGGGAACCGTTAATAAAAAAACGATGGAACCGGCTCCGGATCCGCAATGTCGGAACCGGGTCTGAAATGGACCCGGTTCCGAATCCCAACCCTAGTGGTGCGGTCAGCTGAGTGCTGGCAAGCACTTGAGTCAGCGCAAAGCGCATGGCTCTAGGGTTAGAGAAAGGAGCATTTTCTCTGTGGCTATCAGAGGATAAGGAAAAAACTAAACAAATAGATAGTAAATAGATTTTTTTTGTCACACTTACTGGCACAAATGTAACATAATTAATTAAGTGTACTTGATGTGTAACGCACATTCTATTATTGTCCGCCTCCGATTCTGCACAGCTGCTAAGAGGTTGTAAAGAGGGTCAGTGTCTTAAATGTACTTATTTGTAATCTTATTTTTATTTATTTTTTATTTCACTGCAATCCGGTATTATCTCTATCTGGTTGCATATTCATTGTCTTGTAGAACATGCCGCACCAACATTTTGCTGCTTGTACCTGTATGAGTGAATGACAAACCCCTCTTTCTTCTAGATATAATGCAACCATGTTTATGCTTCCTCCACTAAAGTATTGAATGTTCACTCAATGTTTACCTTGTGCACAGGACAAAGTAGATTGAAATAATCACACCCGTGTGAAGTGAGGGGTGCTAATATATTAAAGTCTAACTCATGTTGATTAGTAGGTGATATGTGATGTAAAACAAACGGTGCAAACACAAACATTAAACACCATTAACAATAAAGAGACAATATGACGTAATGAGGCACATTATGAATGTTCCCTTCATTGTCAATGGCGTACAAAACAAACATTAAACCTGTATATAGCTAGCCCCCTCAAAAAAGACTAGTGTCTGCTGGTTCCTTTTGTGTCTGGCTCCCTCTTGTGTTCATTCAAAACATAATGGCATCTCACTAGTGAAACTCCAGCAATGCTTACGTACATGTATGCATGTATGTATGTATGTATGTATGTATGTATGTATGTATTATTATACAGTATATGTGTGTGTATATATATATATATATATATATATAATGTGTGACCGTAGGACACATTTACTATGCATCTCCCGTCCGTCAGTTAGTTAGTCACCCCATGCCTCCATATATGGTCACGCCTCGTGACATCACACCTCCATATATGGTCACGCCTCGTGACATCACACATTTCATAATCAAGTTTTGATTAAAGGTATTTCACCATTTCATCACAATCCACTTATATCAGAGGTGGGCAACTTTGATGGAGAGGGCCACTATATTTCCACACTCACTCCAGAGGGCAACATTGCACACACACACACACACACACACACACACACACACACACACACACACACACACACACACACACACACACACACACACACACACACACACACACACACACACACACACACACACACACACACACACACACACACACACACACACACACACACACACACACACACACACACACACACACACACACACACACACACACACACACACACACACACACAAATCTGTAATAAGGCTATCATACCTGGAGGTCCTGCAGTGGCTTAAAGTGAAGGCTGGAGAGCAGAAGCAGGCTACAGGCCCAGGACAGAGCAGGCCTACGTAGCTGGGCTATGGTGAAGGACACGAGGAGGTGTATGAGCAGCACACTCACACCTTTAACTCCTAACACACTGCAGGCAGCCAGGAGACCATACAGCAACAGTGCTGGTACCCTGAGCTGTTTGAGGAAAGGTTAACATCAGAATGAGTGAAAATCTCTACAGATAATGATCCTGGAGCCAGGAGGGCTCATTTTAAATGGCTAGTATTACTGAGGAAGAGAAGGGAAAAAAACAAATACAATTAACAATTATAACTAACTAGCCTTTACCCGTTGTGAGATTATGCCCCACCCCTTATGGCCGCAGGGGGTACTGCGCCCTGGGTGCGTTTTCGCATTTTTAATTCACTAATAAATTCATTATTAATCATTGTGTAAAATCGAAAAAAAGGCTTCGTTAAGACCTCCATAATTATTATGGTCAATGCCTGTGTGAAAAGTGGGAGTGATTGGTGCAGGCAGTGAGGAGATAAGGACGGTGTTTCCAACAGACAGACACACACACACACACACACACATTCAGACAGACTTATAGTATGATGATGATGATGATAACTAAACAAATAAACAGTATACATATGTACAGCAGGGTGGAGCAGCAGTGACATACAGTAGAATTTGCTTCCTTTGAACCTTCAAGTTCATGATAGTATTAATTAATCCTACCTTAGGGAAAAAGGTGCAGGTAAATCTAGATATAACACCATGTCCAAGCAGACTCCATAGCAGAGACTTCTTTGCCCATTCGCTCCAGAAACTCCATTCAAAGTCTGCGGGGTCCTGACAAAAACAACTAACTTCACCATGGGCGTCCAGCATGAGCAGGGGTCACACTGGGGCCCAGGGATGACCCCTGTGAACAGAACACACTCTGAATGGCCATGTCAGTGGAAATAGGGCCTGTCCGTATGTTAAAACTTGGCATGAAGGCTTTTAGATTTAACTACTTGGCATGAAGGCTTTTAGATTTAACTACTTTCAACCTGGCGTCCACGTACCAAAGTAATCCTTTGACATTACAATCCTTATAAAAACTAGTATAATTCATCAATAATGTATTTAGTCCAGAAAATCAGTTAGCAATAACTAGTTGATGAACTGATGCCATAATGCAATTCTAGATTGTAGTTTTAAGTGAATATGTGTTTAAAAAAGTGAACAAAGCAGATCTACAAGCTCACGACATCGTATATTTTAAAGTGGGTAACTCATTATTAACTTTTTCCCATCATAGAAATGTAGCAGAGTCGAAAGTACAATATTTGTCCTACATACAGTACATACAATTGTAGTGAAGTTAAAGTATCCAAAAATATGAATATTCAAGAAAAGTAACAAAAACTGTACCATATAGTACTCACTTGGTTATTGTACACCACTGGTGACAGCCTATACAGAGATCTCACCTTTTTAAACCCCACGAAAAAGCCTTTCTCCAGTTGTAATTCTCTCTCCAGACCTGCTTCATATTCTGTAGAAATTGAGATATCGTTGTTGTCCGGCAGAAACCTCGTATCTCCATATTTCAACTTGTTATTATGTTTTTCAATCACTTAACTTAATCATACAAGACTGTCAAGCTAAAGTATACTGTAGTGTAAATAGCCGATCTACAAGCTCACAATGCATGGCGATGTGATGTGTTGTGAGCTTTTCCACGTCATTATAGGCATTAGGCAAAATGTTTCAAAAATAGTGAAAATAGCCAATCTACAAGCTCCCAAAATTAAATTATTACTTTCAGGAATATAGCTTTAGTTTTTTTTAATATATATTTTTGGGGAGGGGGAGATCTGTTGTCAGGCTGCAGTAGAGCCTACCTGTATATGTGGCATGTGATTTACCCGCTATCACTAATAGAACAATATGGAAAAGTAAAAATGTACTAATGTAGTATGTTGTCCCAAGCTATACGATGCAACACTTCAATTGAATAAGAGAAACTGGCTTTTGACAACAAGCTGCAGATAAGAGTGGAGCCACAATACTAAATATAATATAAAGTTACAATGAAAACTACTTGCAGTTGCAAATGAAACTTTGATACAATGCATTAGGTCTCTACTGCCCCATCTGGCGGAGTCAGGTTAAGATTTCATAGGCTGCCCTTTACTTGGCAAAACATTTGTTCAACTATAAACACAAGTATGCAAAGATATGTATGCAGGCCTATATAAAGTATGCATGTTTGTAGGCCTATGTAAACTTTTGACTGAACTTACCTTTGGAGAACCTGTGCAGCTCGTAGAAAGAATATAAGTGAGACCCAAACGAAAGTGCCCAATATGTGATGATTTCGGTCTGTGGCAAGGATGCCAGGTCGACTTTTGATTTAGATGCCATCAGCCTATGGTCCTGTCCACAGTGTGCCTATAAGAGAGAGAGAGAGAGAATTTCACATGTGCACGGTCACAATAACGTGCGCAACTGCGCATACACACACACACTTGAGACTTTATCTCTTGCATCAGTAGTATGTTCTGATGAATGTTCTGATTAATTGAAAATGGTGGACCCTGTTGTAAATAAATGTAATGCTTTATCATGGTATCGTCCACAGTAACAGTTTTTGTATTGAGTTGTTGAGCACCCACAGCGCCCCGAGCTGGAATCGAACCCAGGGCCTTCTAGCTGTGAGGCGACAGCACTACCAACTGTGCCACCGTGCCCCCTAATTATTGATTTAATCTATTATATAAAAACTAATCAATTTGACTAAAATGTGTACATTTTGTTGGGGGGGGATCTACAATTGACAACATGTAACGATGTGATCTTGTAAATCTGCTATTTTCACAAAAATCTAATCAGCAGAAAGTTGAAACAAAAAACATAATATATAACCCCTACTATTATTCTCATGATATTTATAATGGTATATTTATAAAAATATTGGCACTCTGCGGCCACCTTCTTGTTTTAAGATTTCCTCTGCAGTTCTCTCCCGTGTGTTCAAGTTATGGTATGATTATCAACTTTGTTTTTACTTGGAAAACGAATTAACTAGGGTAGGCTACTTGTAATGTGCAAAAGTTGTCAGTCCAGAAAATATTCTGTGGCAAAGATGTCAATTCATGATTTGTTTGTTTTTACTTTGGTTGTCTGTGGCATGGATCCAAGACAGTCATATCCTCGGTTCCAGCCTTATTTTATTTTTTGTGACCATCATGCATCGTCTTCTTTTTAACTAATTCAATTGTACTGTCAATCAATTATTCAGTCAATTCAATTAGATTACAGAACACTATAGATTCATGCATACAGGCCCACGGTGTTGTATTGTTGCAGGAATGAACATACCTCATCATTCGTGTTTATTTGCCAATTACATATTTCACGATACCCATCCTGTTTTTTAGTGAACCGATGTTGATGGTGAATGACAGACGTTGTTAGTAAACATGTATGCGTGCTCGCGTGCGTGTGGCCAGAGCTAACGTAAACTAGCTAAATTAAGTTATTTATATGACTTACCTATGGGTGCTGACCAGTTGACACGTATAGCGACGCCTTTGTGGACATGCATGGTGGTGGCGACACCTTATTATGCAGACCCTGCATACTTTATGCCTTCTCATTTGGTTGATAAAACTAAACCAACCAAGAAGACAACACTTCACACAGTGTTGTCATCACCAAAGTAAAGAAAACCATACATCCGGTTAGAGCCTTCAAAGTAAAGGTCATAAACGAACGTCACACACACACACACACACACACACACACACGCACACGCACACACAATCTGTCCTTACAGGTTTGATACATTAGCCTACAATAAACCAGTCCTATAGTGTTCCCTGTGGAAAAAACAGATGGAAGCTGGTTTAAACAGCATTTAATCACAAACTGAGTCCATACCTCACCCTACTGGATGATACCCCATGTCATCCAGTAACCCCGGGCTGAGATTCAGTGAGGCGGCACCTTGTCTGAAATGCAAAATAAGATCTTGTACATACAATCTACATTTCAAGATGAGCACAGCAGCACACATTACTTAGAATTATGAATTCCAGATTCCACAACTGTTACAATGACATTCTTGGTCTTGGATGTGTTTCTTGTTGGCATTATTGTTCAGGTGCTATACATGTATACCTACATGCATTACAAGGGTTTCTTTTACATGTAACAATATTTCTGTTGACTTGATCAACATTGTCTTTAGATTTTCATATTTTTGCACAGACAAAAAAATATGGGTTGTGTATTGTTCATTTGTTATTGAAGGGAATTAAAATATATCCATTGTAAATCCCCAGGCCTGGAATGGGGTTTTAGGTGGTGTCCACATGACAGGGGATTTGCTAGCCTGGGTTCCAGCCTGATTCACTGCGTTCCGTGGATTTGTTTGGTCACTCGAGTGACAAAACAAATCCACGGAATGCAGTGAATCAGGCTGGAACCCAGACTAGGGATTTGCCCTAGTTCTGTTAAGTTTGTTACCTAAACCTATAACCTAGCCCTGGTCCAGGGCGTCTTATAGAGACTGTGTCAGTGAGTCTCTATAAGAACTGGCCGAGGGCTAAACCTAACTCTAAGGTAACTAGGTAAGTGGGGAACATAGAACCTGGGGAAGATGGGGATGACCACCTGAGAGCTAGTCAGATAAAGGAGCAACATTTGAATGTCATAGCAGAATAAGTGTCACCCATGGAGTAGAAACTGTAGTTGAGTCCACCGACCCAGCATTGAAAAGAAGAAACAACCTTTTTCTCTACATACAGTAGGCCCTATGGTATGCAATGCATGATTGGAACAAAAAGGGTGGCTCAAACTGTAGCCTATACAGCAGTTTTATTATTGTAAAACTATAGATACAGCTAGCTGCCATACAGCTACAGTAAAATACTGTAAAGTCAAAGTTTTACATGAGTTAAATTAATACATTTGTACAGCTTTTCTTTTCAAAGTTGTGTTTTGAATGCATTATTTTTATGAAATGCCTACTGTATGTCAAAAGCAAAACAAAATGGTCTGTCATTCACACAAACAAACTTGATTTAAATTCATGATTTTTATTCATTGTATGGTCATGCAAAAAAATCCAGCATCCAAATGAAACTCAAGAGTATAATTATGTAGCCCCTTTGTATGATTACAACGCAATGAATTTACTAATAAAGGGGAACATACCAAGCTATGGCTTGTTAATCTTGTTATGCTTTTTAATGTGATACATCACTTTCATCATTTCAGACAGCCATTTCATTAACCTGGATGCAAGTAACATATATTTCCATTACTCAAACAAGTAAACACAGACAGTGAAAAATATTACCAGAAATTAGACATGCATATTTCTTCCGTTTGTAAAACTGCATATATAGTCACTGTTAAGTTTGTGGTTTTGAATCAATTTTCAAAATGTGTTGTATACTGCATGAAGGCTCTCTTATTATCCCCCTACTCAGTTAGCTGTTAATTACAGTCAAAGGCCATTGTATTTGGGCAGTGGAGTGGAACTGGCTCAATTTGCTCCATGCTCATGAAATTTACACAAATAAAGTGCTGCCTCTGCTCCATTGCATTTTGATAAGGATGGACTCGACCCATGTTTAACTGAGTGTACAAATGTAACCAATACTTTAAACATAGCTTCAAGCTTTACAGGGTCACTTCAGCATTTGGGTTACGCCTGAATCAATCACTAGTTTAAAAGAGCCCCATTAGTCTAGTCGAACATGTTGAGTACACCAAGGTTTTATGTTAGAATTGTTGAGTATGGGTCCCCAGCAGGTAGAAACTGCCGGATGCTACCTTGCATACGGTATGTTGAGCAATTTTCATAATTGGCATAATACCACAATGGCACCATACCATTAACAACCTATAGAAGGCAAAAAATTCAAAATTTCATCATGCTTTATGTAGCATGTGACGTGTCAAACTAGGGGGTTTTCATGATGCTGAATCCATTCCAAGCATTAGTTTTGCACAAAAACACTCCTAGGGCTCAAAATGGCCATAGCCATAGCCTTCTATAGGTTAATGGTATGGTCACATATTATGCCAATTATGAAAATTGCTCAACATATGCAAGTTAGCATCCAGCAGTTTCTACATGCTGGGGACCCAGAATCAACATTTCTAACACTTTACACTGTTGACTCAGTGTAAAGACTGAGCTAGTCCGAATAATTTATTTCATCTAATTGAGCCAGGCAGACAGTGATTCCAATCGCCATTTTAAAATGTAAACAATTTAGCTGTGAGAAGAAATTTCATAGGTTTAATGAAGAAATTGACGTTATACTGTCCCAATACTTTGGCCACTGATTACACAGGCATATTTCCCATAGATGATATCCCCTTCCATTTTCTATAATTTAAGGAGTTTTATTAAATGGCATTGTACTTTACTAACATTCCCATGTTTGTGTGAACATACACAATGGATGAAAGCATCGTCCCCTGGTGGTTATTGACGTACAGTAGTAGGGCCGATGCAAACACAGCACAAAGAGAACTACATCACATCACATAGTTTCAGTACTGCTTTTACAACACATTGTCATGGTGCAATAGTTTGTGTGTTTGTGTTGGTTGGCTAGCTAGGGCACAGGTGGGTTACCTGGCATGTCTGATATGCCACAGCACAAAAAACAACACAGGCGACCGATACAGCCGGATGCGGCTCATGATGTCAGAAGGGAATGGGGTGTTTGCCGTTTCCCTTTCTTGCAATCGTGACCATTTTACATACTTTTAAAAAGATGATCCAAAAGGAATCAACAAGGGAATGGATTCAGTCTGGACTTCCATCCAATGCTAGCCAGGAACAGTGAATGAGTTACTATGGAGCAGCATTGAGCAGAGTGGGGATACATGACCCGTTTACTGGGACCAATTCACACACATACACACAGTGAGAGGGAATATACAAAGACACATACTTTTTTTAGTTTTTGGTCCTTTTTAAAGGAAGAATGTTTCAGTGTGTGCTTCTGAGGCTGTGCATTGTGAGACGATTTATAGGCTAAACAAAGTGCATGTGTGTAACTCTGATATGATTCTCATGTGTTCAGTTTGATGTGTGTATTCAATTCATGCACATGAAAGGGGGTAATGGACACTGAAGGAAAATAAAAAAAAATAGGCTGTGGTGGCCATGGCCCTCATTTCTTTAATCTTCCCCGTCCGCAAGTTAGAAGGTCTGGCGGAAAAAAACCAACGCAAGTTATAGTAACAAACAGCGAACTACGAACACTAACAGCTACGACATTTACAACAAAACGGTGACAAAAATGGGACAGATCCATTGATTGCCTCAAGTACAGCTACTGTACCAAAACAGTCCACTTGCTCGTCCAATCTCACCTTAACCCCTGACCCAGCAACCTGCCATGGCAACGGTCACAGATGTCCCCCCCCCCCCCCCCCCCACCTCCTACCCTCCCTTTGTCTTAAGTGCCGGGACTTCACACAGAAGTACAGCAAGCCAAGACAGACGATATACAATGTCTAAGGAACACAATCAGAACAGGGGACAGGCATAAGGGTGACAACATCATCATTTTCCTCATCATCATCATCACATTGGAGTGGTGCAAAAACTACAGCGACAGGGCTGGGGGGTTTTTCTTCTCATTTTTTGTAATAAGTGTGTGTGTGTGTGTGTGTGTGTGTGGGGGGGGGGGGGGGGGGGGGGAACGGGTAAAGGGAAGATGGAGTGGGAACATTTTTAACCTGAAGTTGCACTATGGTTCGCAAGAGAGAGAGAGCAAGCGCAAAAACAGCATCAAGTCTCAAGTTTCTGTGCAAAAACAGTACAGGCCATAATAGTTTTCCTTCCTGAAGATCAAATAAGACATGCGTATGTAGAACTACAACAACACAGGAGAAGGGAAAACAAATTGGCGAGAGAATGCAGCCATGCTTCGGATGTTTGGAGGTCTGGTTCTAGGAGAAAGGACGGGCCTCCCCTAAGTGGTCAACTCAGAGCACTGCAGCACAGATAAATTGTTTGTGTGTGTGTGTGTGTGTGTGTGTGTGTGTGTGTGTGCGCACGCACATGCGCGTGTGTGCACGTGTGTGTGCACGTGTGTGTGTGTGTGTGTTTACACAGAGCAATCTCAAAGCACAAAACAATAGCACAGAGTATTGGACCCACACCCTCCACTTTCTAAACTGAAAGTAAAGCATATCTATCTGCTTCTTCCTATATAAATATGTAACGTTATACAGAATTATATTAAATAAAGTCCCCATTTTAAAAAAGGAAGGGGAAAAAAAAGATCTTTCCAACTCAAAATACTTTAAAATACATAATTCAAGAGATAAAAATGAATCCGTAACACTAAAAAAAAAGGTCCCTTCGGTAACCTTTAACAAGCCCATTCCTTTGTCCCAAAATAATGTATATGCATGTATTAAGTCTACACTTTGGTGCCTTTACTTCTGACATTAGACAACAATTTAGTTGCTTCTCACAATTTCCTTGCAGTGTTCCTTTACCACCACCCCCCCCCCCACCCCCACCACAAGAAACAAAAGAAAATTACCTAAATATATCTGTTAATTTTAAGACAAAGAAACAAACACAATACTTCCCCAAAATTATAGAATGTGCTCTTCTGTTTTTCCGTAAAGACAAAAATGTCTCTTCATACGTTATAATATACACCACCCCAATCCTATTTATTATAGTGAAAATGTTTCCACCCTTTTTAACTCAATATTCTTTCCTGACAAAAAAGATGGGGGGAAAGGCCATGGGGAAAGGGACCAGGACAGCGCCCCTGTGTGGTCATCAGAAACATGCACCATCTGCAGGAAAAGGCGGGGGCTACGGTCATGTGTCGGCCCAATGTGTAGCTAGTGTCGGACTGGTCTGGTGGTGGCCACTGTGGTTTGTCCGATGGTCAGCTTTTGAAATATTATCGTAATTTTTAATCATGTATTTTTCCTTTTTTTTAAAGATTCCCCCCCACCCCTTCATATGTGTTGATGTTTTTTTGTTTGTTTAGATTTTTTCAACGGTTCCTGCCTCTTCTATCCAGGCTCCATGCACCGATCCGGCAACGGAGAAAGAAATACTCCAACCGGCTTTAAGGAATTCAGGCAAAGCTGAGAAAAGAAGAAGGATGGTATCATTACGGAGCATAATATGCATCATCTACAACAGAGGTTCCCAACCACTTGTACCACTAGTGGTACTTGAGCCCCCCTCTGGTCGTACACAGAGGAGTAGCCCAAAAAAGGAAAAATGAAATTATGAAATGAAATATTTATATTACTACAGGTAGTTCTTCTGACCAAGCAATAAGCCTATCTCACAGAATTTCCCCGCCCCCCTTAATACGCCCCCTTTCGGGGTTAGTGGTGATAGCGTGACGTCACTCCATAGACGCTTCATGTTAACAGAGGTAATTTAAGAAGTCTACAACTTTTGTTTTCTCAAGGTAAGGTTTGTTCTATCTGTTCGAGCTGATTTACCATATTGTTTGCTTCATAATAATATTGGTCTGTCACATTTTTACATTAGAAAATGTACTTAGATTCTCCAGAGAAAAAAACGTGTAAATGCTCATGTTAAAGTCACCACTATTTACCGGAAGTGGGCGTGAAAAACGGGCTGTGAGATAGGCCTATTGGTTGAAAATAAAATAGGCTCTCCAGCCGTGCTGAAATGAGCATGACAGCACAAAGCCGTTAATAGAAGATTTGAGAACGGATTCATCACATTAGAAATATCATCAGTTGTGCTGATTAGTGATTAGACTGAGTTTTGTCAGAGCAGCAGCATTATTGGCTTAGGAATGGAACAAAAAGGGCAGGCATATGCTCCTGTATTTTAACAAAATAAATAAATAATACATGTTATTTATTATGGTGGTACTTGGAGAGCCAAATATTTTGTTCTTAGGTGGTACTTCAGTATAAAAAGGTTGGGAACCAATGATCTACAACACCCTTGAACAGAAACCAACCCCACAGAAGATCCAAACCACCCAAAGATTCTGAAGTCTACAGACACCGTTACTCCTTATAGACAAGACATGTCATTGACTTTTTTCTACTGACCAAAATCACACCTGTGTGAAGTGAGGGGCGCTCTTATCATCATACATCATCATACATCACATTCCGTGCTCAACCAATCAAATCATCACAAATGTAATTTCGGCCAATCACTTTTGGCGTCTTCACATTTCTGCCCTCACTTTTATCTTCAATATGTACTTTGCTCAGCCAATCAAATCATCGCTATGGGGTGATCAGCCAATCACAAGCCAATGTTTGTGTTCACACAAACCCGGAAAGCTGGGCATAGGAGGGGATAGTGCCCCTCAAAGATATACTTAACTAGAGAATTCGAAATCTCGGGAAATTGCAAGTGTGATTGCACTGACCACACAGTGTGGGCTCAAATATCTCACTAAGTACAGTATGATGATGATGTCTGATGATGATGTATTGACCCGGATATTAATTAGGTGGGTGGTGAAGTGAGATGTTTGGTTGTTCAGACTTCAGACCTGGCTGCCAGGTTTCCTGCTTCACTGGAGAGGTGCGGCCGGCGCTCCCGAACAGTGGAAATGGACGTTGAGCCACTTGGCCTCACGGCGGTGCCATACACGCGTCTCCTCCGACTGGCAGGAGCGCGGCCGTCCCTGGCTGTCGATAAACTGCGTCAAGCGGATATAGGCGATGCATGCAGCGTCCTCGCCGATCAGGTGAACATGAGGGTTGAGGATGGTTGTGTGCACCGGCTTGCTGTTTTTACTCAACACTGCAGAGAGGGATACAGACAACACACACAGTAAAATTATGAGTGTTGATTTGACTTTTTAGTTTGCAGATGCGACTGTCCAGTCTGGCCAGCCTCCTGTTTGACTCGTATTTCATTACGTCACATGTTACGTAGCCACATTGTTGCTGATACTTCATCAGCCAGGTGGTCAGATAACAACTCAATATATCAGTATTAAATTAAGTTATGTAGAATATTGCTAAAATAATTACACAACTGTTAACAACAATCTACTTACAGTTATCAAAGTAGAACTTGTGGAAGTCCATGCCTTCCACCAGGTTTCCAAGTGCCTCAGGCTCAAAAGAAGTCAGGCCGGGGTCACAGATTCTCCTGTCGGGGGATAGAACAAAAGCCCTCCATTATGCATTTGTTCTGTAGTGGAGTGTGTCGTCCAACTCCAGTAAATATGCTAGAAAGACGGCTAAAACGTGCTGTGAAATGAATTGCAAAACCCAGTGTGATGCTTGGGTTGGGTTCAACTCTGTAACATCAAGGAAGTATGAGAAACATTTGCTGTGTTATTGTCAAGTCTAAGATAATAGAGAAGGGGATTATATCACTGGGGACCAACAGGATGCTGAAGAGGAGCACTTACGTATATGCCTCAAAGTCTCCATTGTTGATGGCCTCGATCAATTGTTCTGTAATCTTAATGATCTCTTGCTTGCGAGCTGAAAGCAGAGGCAGAGAGGAGAGAGAGAGAGAGAGAGAGAGAGAGAGAGAGAGATTTAGAGAGAGAGAAAGAAAGATTGATGTGTAGGGATTGGCAAAAGTAAAATCCTATATCACTAGGCAGACCAACATGCAAAGCCCACACCTCCATGCACTACCCTGCTATAACCTTGGACTATGTCGCACAAAAGCTTTGACTTAAGAAGTTCATCACCTTAGAATTAAGTTTGTATGCTATGGTATACAGTCTAGCACCAGAGTAATGACGTGCCATAACTTCGATGAAGCATGTCCACCCACAATAATTACACAAAATAATAATAATTGAACTGGTACTTCCACACCCCATCCTGCGAGCGCACACACACGCACACGCACACACAGTATAATTTTAAAGACTTTACCAACTGTATCCAAGGAAAAAAGCACACAGATGTGAATACTCAAATTAACAGAGCCTGACATGACAACCAGGACATGTCTGCAAGACTTCCATACTAGAAGTACACTGACATGACAACCAGGACATGTCTGCAAGACTTCCATACTACAAGTACACAGCACACCACAACTGCATGCTCAGCCTGTGTTTGTATGCAACACAAAGCTCAATTATTCTCCTTGGAAGAAGAATAAATCAGCACCCACATGATCCATTTTAGCCTACTGTACATAGACCAGCTGGCCACAGGGGGGGAGCACATTTGCATTGCTGATCCAGAAACCCCAGGTGATCAGGTAGTCCAGCAGGCCTGCATTAAATGTTGTGTTCCATTTGTTCAAAAACAAAATGTTCCTCTTTCATTGTTTGTGTTTAACCTTCACCACAGGTTTCTGCTGAAGTTTAAGTCACTTTATTTTTTACGGTGAAATCTGACTTCAATACAAAGTGCCATAGCGTGCAAACATTGGTAGCCATTGTAGAAACCCCCTTGTGTTGCCACCATTCCGCATTAGTACCAGCATTTTGTGTATCAGGGACGTCTACAGTGACCGACTGTCTGCACAGCCAAATCCTGAGTGTTAATTTAACTCCATTCAAGAGTTAAATTAGCTCTCTGGATTTTTACTGTGTACCACTTACTCTGCTGCAGGTTGATGGTGATTCCAGGGGCTAGCACAGGGCTCTCTAGTTCAGGACAGGAGGCCTGAGCTGACTCAGTCTGGGCTACGGGGACTGGGGGGAGGCTAACAGCTTCTGGCTGTGGGCCAGCTGCAGGATTACACAGCAGTGGAAGCAAGCAAGTAACCTGTTAAGTCTGGGCTGTATGGTAAAGTATGTTTTATCAATACAGCACATTGATAGTTAAGTCCATACTGATTCAAATACAAAATAAAAGGCACGCATGGTAACGGTTTGTTCCCTTGTAATATCAAGCAAGTCAGCTGGTTAGGGATGATTCAAGTCTGTGCTGCACACGAAAGAACAATAATTTATGATCACAAAAATGTAAGAAACTGCGGTTTACAAAAAGCCACAGAGGGAGCAGAAGCATGTAGAAGACGATCAGATGCTGTAGTGGAGTCAAGGAGCCAACAGATGGCAGCAAAGCAGGCCAGAGGAGAGCCAGTGACTTAAGAAGAGGTTATAAGAAGAGGAAGAGGAAAAGCCAGTAGACATACTATTAGACCAGTTGCTGAGGACAGAGGACGATGACCTCTCATTGGTCATTGAAAGTATTGGAAGAGGTCAAAGGTATAAGGTTTGGAGCGTAGTCCAAACAAAGAGATCAGTTGGTGCTCTGAGGAGACAGGGATGAGTACTGAAAAGAATATACAATGACACATAATGGACAGTTTGCAGATCTCACAACTTGTACAGCCAGATTGATATATGCCCGTCGGTGTGGCACAACTAAAAAGTCAGATCTACATGCTCACAACACGTCACAGCACATCATGTTGTGAGCTTGATCAGTAGACCTGGAGTGACAGTCAGTATGGGATCATTAAACCCTCCATTCTTAGTAAAAATGGACCCGAGTTGTAACTGTAGTATGACCACTTTCAAATTTTCCCATGTGACAACGCGTTGTGAGCTTGTACTCTGCTATTTCTGGATAATGTTTCCCCAAGAATAGGGATATGTTGGGGATCAAGTGGTTAAGGAGAAAAAAAGGCCAGAGGTCAGAGTTGAGGAGAGGGGAGGAAGTGCTGCCAACTTACTGGCGGGTGGAGGGCAGGGAGGAGTTGGGGTCGGGCTCTGCTCCTCTGTGGCACTGCACATACTGGCCACGGCACTGTCGGTGCTAATGGTCCCACACACGGCCACTACCACAACACACACGCATACACAAAGTACTCATGCGCACACACACACACACACGCGCGCACACACACATACACAAAGTACACTCGTGCGCGCACACACACACACAAGCCAGAGGAACACACAGCAAGGATGAGAACATAGTCCCACAATATTATATCACTAATATGGCTCTTTGCCATAACAGCATGTTTAAAGCATAGCATATTGGCATAGAAAACAGAGGATATAGGTACAGCACACCCCACCCACACACACACACACAGTAAACCATGTGCTAGACTGCAGTATTGTGTACACTACAGTATGTCCTCTACACATTCTAGGCATTTTCCTCATCACTGTTCACATGTGTACGCTATAGTCACATTTGAAATATAGCCACAGATTCCATTACATCAATCAAAACCACAGACAACAGTTATCTGAGTCATGACAGAGCAATCATTCATGACAAGCTACAGTATCATTCAGAAGGTGTGCTCACAGCCTCACACTGTATTTTTTTGTATAACTGTCACAACATGTGATTACCACTATTTGAAAAGAACATTTTAAGTATACAATTATTAGATATGGCCCATTTTGGCCAATGTATATTTAGGTTATTTAAATATATAAAGACCAAACGGAAATGCATTTTATTTATGTTACAATGTTCAATGCCAAAATTATAATTAAATCATAAATTGCAATTATTTGTATGGCAGTTAATCATCATGTAAACGTTCATGATTGTAAGTTAACAGCCCTAGAAGTCAAGCCCTTAAGCCTTAACAGTCCATTTTTATTTCAAGCTACCCCAGAGTTGTGGGTGACCAATCAGAGCCCACAATTCAAAGTGAGACTTTTTCGCTGTGATGTTGGAATCTGTTTGTAGAAGAGGGCGATCTAGCATAAACTAGAACAACAACATTTAGAAATATTTCCCCATGGACCACCTGCAATCATTATAATTGTAACTAGTGGTCTATGAACCACTGGTTGACAGTGCCATAATACAGTCCACACTGGAGAAGACAGTTTAGAACCCAGGACAGTTTATAGAGAAGATGAAGACAAGGCGTATTATGAGAACAGTTTCTCCCCCAAACATACATGCAAGTACTTCTGTCTGATCTGGGACTCAAACCAGGTAGCCCGCTAAACCCAAAGACAGGAAGAGAAGGAAAACATGCCAAGTAGGTGAAAGTTGGACGAGTACCTTTCCTACCTTTCATCTCCCCCTCTTCTGTGTTGTTGACGCTCTCTGTGGAGCCCTGCTTGGAAGAAGAGGGCAGAGGGTAGAAATGGAAGAAGAGGGACGGAGAGAGAGAGAGAAATGGATAAGACAGAAAGAGAGGTTATTGAGGGAGAATTCAGTAGCCATGTGTGGTGGTGGTGGTGGTGAGGGGCCACCCCAGGTAGAGACATGAAAACAGCCAGACGGAGAGACAGAAGATGACTCCCTCCCAGGAGGACAAACGCCACACAAACCAGCCAGGACAGCAGCAAAGGGGTAAACACATCAAAGCAGTCATCGCCACATCAAGGTGTGTTTGAGTGCATTACAGGCCATATGATTACATATGGAGGGATGGTTCTCCTCGCATCATAACGAGTGTGTCTGTACTGTGTCATTTCTCCAGAAAAAAAGTGTGCCAGTGTGTTGTCTGTGTGAGAAAAAAAACCTTTGTCAGCATATAACGCGACAAAGATTTGTCTGCACTCAAAACACGTTGGACAAAGTCTTGGGTTAAGCATGTTATTCCTGATTTAATATGAAACTCAGAAGTGTCAATGTAGATAAAACTGAGTTTTTACACTTTTTTACACTTCACAATAAAGGCTTTGCACACTTTTTTTGTGTTTCAAAAGCTGAAACTTAAGATCGCATGCAGGGGGTGTTAAGAGTGGCATTTAGCTGGTTACTATGGCAAAACTAGGTAAAGTGGGTGTTTGGTAACTTTAGTATGCCAATATGTTTATGTTTAGGATGTGTAAGATTTTCGCATTAATACACCTCTCCCTCGAGTTTGCAAACTATGGAATGAATATCCAACTGTGCCATAACAAACTAACTGCACATTGTGTTGCATTAATGTAAACAATTATGTTGTTGGTGAGTGACTTTTGAGAAAATCCTCCACAGGTTACATGTGAGCATTAGTGGTCGCTTGTGGCCATTACAGGGAGAGACTGCCACTTACCTTGGTGCCGTCGGCTGGGTTGTGGACAACAGTTGTCTGGGCTTCCTGGGGGGAGGGGAGGGTAGGAAACACTTTAACATGCAGGGAGAGGATGTATGGACTGGGTCATGGAAGATGACAAGGGTGTCTTCTACCCAGGGCATTGTATTGAGTACACAGACATGTATGCTACCTACACCAAACACACGCACAGGCCAAGCACAGGAGAGCCACAGTAACAGAGGCAGCAGATGTCTGGATGAAAATGTAGATGAGACTGGAGGTATCGGGCACGCAGTGTCCGTCTGACACTTCTACCCCCACGT
Organism: Electrona antarctica; assembly: GCF_951216825.1. Classification (NCBI taxonomy): domain Eukaryota; kingdom Metazoa; phylum Chordata; class Actinopteri; order Myctophiformes; family Myctophidae; genus Electrona; species Electrona antarctica. Next base: position 36,110,389 of record NC_136791.1, read on the forward strand.
TATAACAATCGACTACAACTACATTGTGGCATTATCAGTGAGGACATCACCAAACCATGGCAAGCAATGACCCTTAGAATGCATGGAAACAGCAAAAACACCTACAGATTGTATATTCAGCAACCGGGCCTTGCCTGAGGAGGGGGACTGTGTGTGTGTGTGTGTGTGTGTGTGTGTGTGTGTGTGTGTGTGTGTGTGTGTGTGTGTGTGTGTGTGTGTGTGAGAGTGTGAGTGTGTGTGAGTGTGTGTGTGTGTGTGTGTGTTTTCTGGGTGGAACAGAGGCCAGGCAAGTGTCACAGGTACAACATTCAGTGGCCTGCTTCTAATAGAGAGAGAGAGAGAGAGAGAGAGAATGTGAAGTCAGAGTGAGCGCAACAGACTGATGGAAGGAAGAGGAAGCAGAACTGAACAAAAGAAAGAGATATAAACAGCATGGCGGCAGAGTGGAAAAGCAACGATGATGAAAATCAAGTAGAGATGGAATACCATTGGCGCTGAAGATGACATGCTGCTGTCTTTGGTGCTGCTGCTGCTTACTACACTGTTTTTACTGTTGGCTGCCTGCTGCCGGGGCAAAGAAACACAACACAAAGCCATTTGTAGTAAAACTAACCTAAGAAGGTAGGTCTCGTCTTAAGCCCCCTACTTGAGCATACTTTAGCACGGTGTATAGCTGGGGCCAGGTGTGTCCTGAGCAAGGTGCTTCAATTCATACAACACAATACAACTGTCAGTTAAACGAGGACTACACGTTTTTTATCATCATTCTTTTTCCCGTTATATCCAAAATGAGTTGTAAAAACCGAGAAGCACCCTCTGAACAACAACAGTCTCAAGTCACACTTTCCAAGCAATTGATGCCGTCTCTGCCTGTAGATAACCTACAAAGCGGCCACGGCGTGGCTCCCTCCTACTTGCGGCCTATGATCCCGTCCCACCCCTTCACACACACTGCCAGCAGGTTAATATGAGCTGCCTGTTACTCCCTTCCCTATGACTACCTGGAAAACGCTCCAGCCGACCAATCTGTAAATAAGTCTCCCTAGGCTCAGAAACATCCGTCAGGACTGCCGAGTGACTCCCCATCTCCCATGGTAGTCTGAAACCCAGCTTCTTCAAATTATACGTCATTACCAGCCTACCACCTCAACCCTGGTCATTACCAGCCTACCACCTCAACCCTGGTCATTACCAGCGTACCACCTCAACCCTAGTCAAAGTTCGATTCACTCAACAACACCACCAAACATTCACCCTGTAATGTTTAGTGGTTATCTTTGCATCTGCAATTCCTTCTCGCTCATTATTTACATGTTTTATCTGTAAACATGTGAAAAGAGCGTCTGAAGAGGCATCTGCCTCTTTGTATTGTGATGCCCACTGAATGCATCTGGTATAACCCATTTTGACCTGGGAACAATTCTACAAGTTTTCAGTTTTCTGAAAAACCCATGTTTCTATACAGGTATGTCAGTGGTGCTCAATATTTAATCTCAAGGACCCCCAGAATTATATGTATTTGGCCGTCGACCCCCATCTGAAAATATGTTGTTCCAGGGACCCCCCAGACGCAAAGATTTGAGTTAAAAACTCGCTCTGTAACAATATTAAATAAGATTTTTCAAAAATAGCAGACCTACAAGTTCATAGCGCGGCACTCGGTGCCGCACTATGAGCTTGTAGACTGCTATTTTTCAATAGCTAAAGCATAACATAATGCTTAAAACACCAAAAGGGGTTCCCACCCAGAATGGGATAATGTGAACATTGCAAAAGGGAAGTAGCACTTTTCTAAATCAGGGGTTCTCAACGTTTTTGGCCGGGGACCCCCGGAAATGCTTTGGCAATGTCCCGGGACCCCCGCCCCGCCCCCTCCCGACCCCCAATATAAATTGACTGCTACAATAACCTTAATAATAGAGACAATACACCATAAATAAATACTGAGCAGATATAATCATTAGGGAAGGTGTATGCATGTACAATGTGTACTATATGTAAACTCTTCATTTCCACTTTACAGCCATTCAGTTGCAAAAAGAAAAAAATAATTTGGCGACCCCCCGAGGGGTCGCGACCCATGGGTTGAGAACCCCTGTTCTAAATAAACATGTCACCACACAGATACATTCTAGGACCTCATCTCACTGGACATGTCCCCAGCCCTTCAATAAAAGATATAGGTAAATCAAAAGTGCCGGTTTATATTAAAAATAAATTAATTCATGTTTTGTCATGGATAGCACACTTGCAACAGCTCCACCTTGTGGCATTCGACTGTCCTGTTAGCCAGCCAAGCCACAGGAATACTGTATAACTGTATAATACTAACAATGAAGGAGATGAAGTTTAGAACTACAAGTGTCTTAACTGTCCATGCAGTGAAAGGCCTTGACAAGAAGGTTTAGTTATTTTTCCAATAATAGGTAATATTGTAAGCATTTCCTCAAATAATAAAATGTCAGAAGACGACAACAGAAAAAGCAGAGCCTTTAGAGCTGTGTGTATGCAGTGGCCAATGACAACTAATACATTCTTTTTGGACTTTTTCAGAAGGACTCTCATCACTCAGGGATTGTTTAAGCACTTAAACCCTATTGAATAATTGCAGATCTTTTTCACCTATGACATGCACACAACAGCGACTTCAGGGTGAAAGTTATTAATTTATGGAGCAGAAAATGGCAGTCTGCAAAGTTGCTCATCAAAGCATCAACAGTTGTGGAGACTATTACATTATAACAGTGTGACTTCTCAGTGTAATTTCTATCTATTTGTTTATTTCAATCTAGAAGTCAACACATTGCTATCATGGAATTGCTACCTTCATTAAACTGTTGCTCCTGTTGCTTGACGATCACTCAACTGCTGGCTTCGTTTTTATTCTTACCATTAGCCTCATCCCTCTCATTAGAACATAATACACAACAAATACAAGCCCATATGAGATATTCATGGGTTGAAAATGAAGTCCTACACCAGCCATGTTGGGGACCAAACAGGTGTTGCAAACAAATTAATGTGTTCGCCAATCCGACTGTTCAGACAAATTGAAACATGGCTGGTATGGGACTACATTTGCAACCCATGAATTTAATAATAAAAATGCAATGACTGGAACTAATCAGTTTAAAGTTTGCCAAAATCGGACATTCGTTTTGTTTGACCTCTAATGTAGCTAATACACATCTTGGTAATATCACCAGGAATAATGAAATAGTTCTGGTATGTATTAATACCATGAAACTATGGTATCTACTGTATAGAATAGATATTGTTGCCCTGCCTGACATTACATACTGTACATATTTACACTTGATGACTGTTCACTACAACTACAGTCTTCAGCGGTCAGAGGAACAGCTTGACCCAAATTGTTACTGGAAACATTCCGCCCACTTTCTGTTTGCAATATTCATCTGATCATTGGGCCAGTTTAACCGAAGTTACAGTGTGAAATCTTCAAACTGACAAATCTGTTAACTCAGACTTCTTCAACCCTGTTCCTATGGAATCCCACATACAGTACAGTAAAAACCAGTTCCAAGGGATCCCATGGACAGTACTGCTAGATAAACCCTGTTCCTAGGGATCCCTTGACAGATTGCAATACATGCAAAACTCGGCTGCCAGAGTGCTCACCCGCACAAAATGCTGGCAGCACATCACCCCCACCCTCAAACACCTCCACTGGCTCCAGGTTAAGTTCCGCATAAACTACAAATGCTCCTCCTCACCTACAAATCCCTCCATGCCCTTTCCCCACAGTATTTGACAGACCTCCTCAAGGACTACACCCCTGAGCGGAACCTGAGGTCTTCGGACATGGAACTCCTCACCATCCGTCACGCAAAAAGGCAGACCCTCGGCGATAGAGCCTTCTACGTGGCAGCCCCTGCCCTTTGGAACTCTCTCCCCTTGGAGATTCGTCAGACTCCTACATTGGACTCTTTCAAGTCTGCAAACAAATGTTTACTCTGGCTTTTGGCAACTAGTTTGATTGTTTTGTTTTGTAAAGCGTCCTTGGGTTTCTTGAAAGGCGCTATATAAATTCAAGTTATTATTATTATTATTAGTCAAGTCTATTGTATAGAGCCAAATCACAACAAAGGTTACTGTATCTCATGCCCATACAGATAGAGCAGGACCATACTCTCTCTACTACAGAGTCCCAACTAGTTCTGCACTCTTTAGGGATCACCAAAGAATGTGGCTGAAGAATGCTACTCTAGGCAACCAAGACATCTATTAGGGAGAGAATAACAAACTAAAACACAGAAACAATCAATACTTTAGAAAATAAATGATTATGATGTAAGAGCAAAATGGCCACGCTGTGTGAATATGGTTAAATACAAAGAAATTACCACCTATTCCCTTATGCCAGGCCAAGCCTCACTGCCCTGTGCTTCACTGGCAGAGCTAAAGGGCACAGTGTAGCTGTGGAGAGCATGGGAATTCTGGGAATGTGTGTAAACATTTGGGTGACAAGTTATTGAAAGACTCCCTTTGTATGTGCCTTACAGATTTCCATAATAGGACTGCTTTTTTGCAATGTTCTATTTTTGTAAGATGATAGCTTGGCAGAAACGTTGTGCTGTGCTTTGTATTTGTGAGCAAGTCACTGTCTTAAAGGGGGCTGAAATCAATCCAACTATTTCAGCAAATTAGTCCTGTAGACCTGAATCTCTAAACCTAACCTCTAATCAATAGGTAGATAAATCTTGGCCAGGCTGCAGAGGTGGAGGGGTGTGTGTGTGTGTGTGTGTGTGTGTGCTTGTGTGCGTGTGCGTGTGTCCGTGCGTGTGCCTGCCCATGGCAGTTTGAATGCAGAGATGTTGAATGGAATTGACAAAAATCTGACCGGATGAAAAATAACAATATAAAACACGTCACAGACCCCTCTGGCATTATCAGTCATCACAACATACGACAGAGCAAAGAGAAAGATAGAAGGGAAGATAAAAATAAATAAAAAACAAATGAAAGAAAAGACAGGTGATCTCACCATCATACAAACACTGGAGCTGGATTTCCTTTTCTGAACAGATAGCAACGGAGAGGAAAAGGAAGAACAGGGAAGTCATCGGGAAAACAAGAAAACAATCAAAGTAGCCAAAAAGTGAAGCTGCCGTTAATTCCACAAAGGCAGAAAAAAGAAACGGTGCTGCAACACAAACCGATGGGGGGAAAAAAAAACATGGACAAACAGAGGTCTTGCCATTGCGGGAAATAAAATGACTTACTGTAAGTGTAAAAGCGAACTCAGGTGTTCCCCCCCCCTATTAATTTAGTTTTAATAAATAAATAAGTATTTTTGGAAATCATTAAAGGTGTACTAAAAAAAATGACTTAGCGGTTATGTGGTGTACTCAATGAGACTGGATTATATGGATTTAGGTAACGCATAGCTTTTCCAGTTACATACATAATTGAGATTTCGTTGGGGGGGTCCTTGTCTGTAATGGCACTTCACTGCATGCATTGAGGCAAAACCAAAGTTAAAACTGAGAAATGATGGCAGCTTGGATCTCTGTGGTTCAGAGACATGCTACCAAGAAAAATAACAAAAGGTACCACGTTTAACCTAGTGAATGATCACACCTAACCCGGGCACAAAACGGCCTGGCCCATCAGCAGCAGCTAGAGGCGGGATCAAGGCAGCACTGTGTATGGCTTGATCCCGCCTCTAGCTGCTGCTGATTGGCCAGGCCGTTTTGTGGCCGGAGCATCAAGTCTGCCTGAGAGTTCCCAGATGGGAGCAGGAGGGGGAACCCAGTGTACTCTCTGCTGCCCCATCTGGCGGAGTCAGGTTAGATCACACCTGCCTTACTTTCATTGATGAGTTAGACCTTATTAGCCAACATAAACTGGATACTTTCAGAGTAAGAGGGTGTATCTTTTTTGTCTCTAGTCTAGATAGTGCTTAGTTATTTTTTTTAAATCAACTTAAAAAAATCTTCAGACAACTATTGACTGAATACAGGAACTCGTTGTAGTTGGAACCGTCCAAATACTCATACCTGTACCAAAAACATGGCTAATTAGAGCGACAGAAAGAGAAGAGAAGGAAAGACAGTAAGACAAGGGGAAAAAAGGAAGAGTCCAAAACATAATTCAGAAACGTACCTTTACACCGTCCGACTTTTTGTTGAGTAAGCTTTTACATGCTGAAAGACAGAAAGACAACAGATTGTAAGGCTGTGTGTGATAGGTCATTTTCAATGGAAAAATCAGGGGCATCAGTCAACCTGCAAGATGAACAGATTGTGAAAAAGAGTAAGGCATTGTCTGATGGTGAAGTCTGATGGTGTTTTTTAATTAACAACAGAGAACACAAGCTGCGAACACAAACGGTTGCATATATTTAAAGACATTGTGTGATGTGTCGGATAACATCTTTACTCTTTAGAACCCCCATTCATGTCATTTAACCTTTAAGGTACTTTCAGACTTACAGGGCATCGATTAACGCAGACGTTGTCGCCTGGATCAACGACAGATCTGCTCCAGGTCTGCTCAACGCAAGCGTTAAAAAAAAGCTAAACAGAATCCAGGTCTGCTCAGTCGCGCGGCTGTACACGAAACGAGCACGCGCGCGGAAATTTCACGGGACTGCAGGTATATACGCTTGCGTTGTCGCCCCTCGTCTTCTCAGTCAGAAAAAACCGCAGGTCTCATTGAAAATGAATTACTGCCCGTTTGAAAGGACCTTTAGAATGCATGGTACAGTATAGTAAGTACCAGTAGTTTGAAAGGACCTTTAGAATGCATGGTACAGTATAGTAAGTACCAGTAGTTTGAAAGGACCTTTAGAATGCATGGTACAGTATAGTAAGTACCAGTAGTTTGAAAGGACCTTTAGAATGCATGGTACAGTATAGTAAGTACCAGTAGTTTGAAAGGACCTTTAGAATGCATGGTACAGTATAGTAAGTACCAGTAGTTTGAAAGGACCTTTAGAATGCATGGTACAGTATAGTAAGTACCAGTAGTTTGAAAGGACCTTTAGAATGCATGGTATAGTAAGTACCAGTAGTTTGTAAACCTGTGTCTACATGCCCACAGTGACACTGTATCACATGCATGCAACTGACTGAGTTGTCAAATAAACACAAAGACTTAAATAAAAATCTGCAAAACTAATTAAAGAAAAAATTGTGTGTGACACACACACGCACATGTGGTCACACATACGTGGTGCAGGCATGCACGCACGCACTTCACTGTTCTTTATCCCAGGCATAACTAGTACATCTACGTACAGTAGTTGGAGGTGATCTCCCTACTCTTCTATTGTAAATTCATCTCCACTGACCTGGGGACTGGGAACGCCTTCTCGCTGTCTCAGTATACAGGATAACCGAGTTTGAACTCCCGGTAGGACATAATACTAGCGCATTGCAGTTTTAACTATGGGGTTGGGGTTACTTATGAATATGATGTGCATTGCTTTGGGACGGTCTGATCGTTTTATATTGTCCTACCAGTTGTCCATGCACTATAAATGTTTTTCCTTTTTTCTTCTAATGTAGTCGTTATGACAATTCTCTGTATTCTAGTCTCTTGTCACTGCTAACTCATACAGGTGGTCCGAGGGACCACATGTCTCCTCGGAGACTCATGATGTCCAGGCCATTTTTGAGGGGCACTATTTTACCTTCACATGACAGTGAGGATTCTCACTGGGAGTGCTTTCCTAGGCAAGGCAAGGCAATTATTTTTGCATAGCACATCTAGAACAAGGCAATGCAATGTGCTTTACACAGAATCAGCAAAGGAAACAATTATACATTGGCATTAGTCAACAAGAGCAGTTGTTGTTCAGTTGTAGAAATGCAGCTTTTGCTATAATTTTTATTTCAGAAGGCATTTAGCAGACGCTCTTAATCAAGCAAATATTTGAGTTAAAAACGTTCGCTCTGAAAGCATATATATTCAAATCTTTAAAAAAAATAACAGATCTACAAGCTCGTAAACTGCGCTATGAGCTTGTAGATCTGCTATTTTTCAATAGCTAAAGTATTGTCAGAATATCAAGGATGTATTTCAGATGCTGTATGATGACTTCCAAGTTTTCGAGATTGATCAGATTAAAGTCTGTCATGGTATTTGAGTTTGAAGTGGACACACTTGTACCCGATATGGAGGCGTTACTGCTGGTCCAATGTTTGGAATTTTGTCAGTGATGAAGGACGCAAATTCATGACATGCTCTGGTGGATAAATGTTTAGAGGCTACAAACACAGGAAGGGTTTGTTAGCCTGCCGACAGTCGTAAACAAGGTACATGTTTGTTCCTGTTTTTAGCAAGGATGTCAGAGAAGAATGACCACCTTGCATTTTTCAGTTCCAAATTATAGTTCCTTCCTCAACAGGCACTCTGACCAACCTGAAAGAGTTGATAGTGTAGCAGCAGAGATCACCGTCCCCGCCTGGCTTCACTCCCACAAACATGTCCAATTGTGTTTGGTAGAATTCCTGGCCAAGATGGATGCCAAGGAGGATTTCAACCACTAACTGATCTGCGGTGGTGGGCAGGAACTTTACCCCTGCTCCACCGAGCTAAATACTGCATTTAGTGTACAGATTTGGCTGGTGTACTGCAGTATGTATAATGGCAATTACATTTCCTCTAAGGGGTTCAATAAAGTGTTTAGTATCATAAACTCAACACTGCAGGCACAAAAAAACCCATCCAAGTTATTTTCCTTTAATCATGACCTGCAGTATTGACAACAAACTCCATATCCCAGTTGGCATCTCTGCAAATTTGGTTATGTGTCGCTTGCAGCTGGTGTGTAATTAATTTACCAGCATTATTTAAGCTCGAGCTAAAATGTCCTTTACCCAGTAAGAAAACAATCTCACACTCTCCTAACCAATCAATGAAGGGAGGAAGAGATTAGAAAAAAAAGGAAAAAAACATGCCCATCGGTCAATCCATGCAGTTTCCATTAAGCTATCAACTCTGGCCTGAGTGAACAGCTCATGATATCACAGGACGCGTGGTTATCATTATTCAGTTTTGGCTCCAGCCATTCACACAGAAAACAACAGGGACAGCAGAGCAGTATCCGGTTTTCCATGCAAGAGGGCATCATACTGTAGTAGTAGTAGTATACGCTCACATGCATGCTGGTCTGGGTGCAGAGGGGGGGGGGATTGCAGGGTAGGCATCGACCAAGCATCGGCCATGTATTGTGGAATCAAAATTAACTCATTGCAAGGAGGCAAAACCAGGAGTGGAATGGTGGTTAGATGATGGCTGGTATTTTTATGTTATAGGGCTAAAACAGCATATTCTGTAGTGAGGCGGTACTATGGCCAGAGGCTGCTGAATGTACCTGGAAGTGGAACTAGGCTCTTAGTAAGTGAAGTACAGTAGATGGCAGTGAAACACAGGTGCATGCTTTGGACGGAAAAGTGGCCAGTCGCTACAGTACAAGAAGTTATGGGTCTGGTACTATGGCCCACGTCCAAGAGCTCTGTGTCACAGCACACACAGCAGCTCTGGCAGAATACCTGTGTGTGTGTGTGTGTGTGTGTGTGTGTGTGTGTGTGTGTGTGTGTGTGTGTGTGTGTGTGTGTGTGTGTGTGTGGTGAGATGAGTGGGTAAATATGGGGGGGGGGGTACAAACAACCCAGGCCACATGCCAACAGACAGAGGAAGAGGCTGGCAGTGCCAGGCTTCAGTGGCCTCCCTCTAAGCAGACATACCTTCCTGTGCCATTGCGGCCGTGCTGGTGGAGGCAGCAGGGCTGGTGTGCTGCCGTCCCACTAGTGAACAGAGAGGACGTTCAATTCGAAAGGGTCAGAGAAGGTAATTGGCGTTGATAGTTTGATACCCCAGTAAAAACTGAATGCGTTCCAAAATGTCTAAAGACAACAATGACACAAGTTTTCTCTGAAACATCGTGGAAAACCGGCGACCACGAGACTGCAGCTTTGAGATGCTGGTCACGGACAACAACAAGTCCTCAATATTTTGTTCACGATGAGACTATTTTCAAAGTGTTACCATTCATTCATTGAACCATGTTAGTCATTCATTTAAATCAATTAAACCCTACATAAACCCTATATTCCAGTCTTGTTTGTAGGATCAACAGCCTTTCAGGACTTTGGCTTACCCATCTTTGGGGAGTATGTCCCTCGGCCCCTTATGTGTTTTTGTAAGAGAAAAACGCATTGGTTCAATCCATGAAACCAATGCACAGGTTTGAGAGGATTGATCAATCTAACCTTCTCATAAGAGGAAATGTGAGCCAAGCTCCATAAAGCACAGACCAAAAAGACAACAAAAAAAGTTAACAGACCTCCTAAGCAAAAGTGCCAGTCTGTTCCATGACGTGGACAATTCAATGTTGCTCAGCCTCACGCAATTTCATACAGAACAGATTTTCAGAAAACACGCAAAAAGGATAACTTGTTTTGAGCATTCGGCTCAAAAACAAAAGCCTGGGGAAACCCATTGGAAAATCAGGCATAGGAAGTGGGAGCCAACTTATATTTCGCTAACTAATAACAGTGCAGAGGGGCATCGCTCCAAATTTGGTGACTTCAGTGTTCTCCGGCATTTTCAACCGGGGAGGGGAGGGGAGGAGTGGGGCGGGCGCTCAGATCGGTGAACCAATAGGATCCACCGGCTGTTTTCGCCAGCACCAGCCCCTCTGGACCAGAAGTCACACAGGCTGGGGCAGGATAGTTGGCAATTGACTCAAGTAACACAAAACATTACCCATGTTCTTCTCACCTGAAAAGTTCCTGGACACCAGCATCGTTGTAAGGATAGCTCCCTGGAAAGACACACAAATTCGGATAATAATCTCATTTCAAATCTGATTTAATTGAGTGTATAAATGTAACCAAATGGGCCCTTACAGTTACAGGTCTACTTGGTTAGATGTGCACGCTCTCAGAGTTACAGGTATGTATAGTCCAATTATTTGTATACGATCACAGAGACTGCACATGCACACAGGTTGCAGAAAGAAAAGTGTGTAAGGAATTCCCAAACTGAGGAGCACCCGTTCGTAGTTCACTTAATGTAATAATAATAATTGTTATTATTGTGTATGAGGCTTGTGAGTGTGCGTGTGTGTCTCAGTCAATCGCAGCAATTGGCAGTGAGGTTTTGAAGACAGCTGGTTTGAATTGTGGTTGGAATTGCTTACACGCGAAAGAAACCAAAGAGTATATAAAGAAGAAATGGACACAGTACACGTTCCTGGGAGACCAACTGTTGCCGAAAGTCCATGTATGTGTGTGAGTGAGTGTGTATCTAGACATACTTTAAGTTTCCTCCTGGCATTGAACTTGCGCAGGCATTCCACGGTCTCTTGGCGGTGTATCATGGAGGCCACGGTGGAACGTTGCTGGATGGGAGAGAGGAGAGAATGCAACAGATGTGTAAATATCAGCAAGGTCAATGCAGAAGAAGAGACAAAACACCTATAGATTAAGGTTTTAGGCGTGTGTGAAGAAATGCTGTAAAGTAAGAATGTCCATTTTAATTGTCAAATGTATAATTTTAATTGAAAAGTTGTTATTTGTTTTGTCTTATTTAAATATTTTGAAATGATACATATATTTTTACTCTTGGTCGCTAAAGACAGTGTGATTTTGTCAGCAGTGAGCACATGGGAGCAGAAGTGGGCTGTGGAGTTTATCCAAATAATTTGTCCCCCCTCTAGTGACCATACATAAATAACACAAGCTGTCACAATAACTGACAAAATATCCAAATAAGCAGGTATTACAATATCCACACTAGATGTACACAAACTTACTGATTTTGGAGCATGTAGGAGGCTTTTGATTTCTGCCCATGTACTGAAGGAGGAATTGTTGTGATAATTTTGTATGCAATGTGATGTGTTCATTTGGATATCCCACATAAATGTAAGCATTGCCAATGTGATTTTTATACTTATACTGTAATCATGCTAAATTGCTTGATAGGTGAAACATCAATGTACTATGTTGATATTGTTTGTGTCTGATACACAGGATCACTGAGTAAGCTGAACGTTGTGGAAGGAGCCACACATGTAGAGATTGCAGATAGTCCAAGATGACTCCATGTATGTATGTCTATGTACTCCTGTGGGCGTGTTTGTTCAGGGGTATGTGGACTTACGCAGATCCAGGGGTGATTCAGGGCTTGGTCGGACGTGATTCTCTTGGCAGGGTTGATGGTCAGCATCTGGTTAATGAGATTCTTGGCCTCAGGAGTGACTGTATCCCACTCTGGAGATGGGAACTGAGACACAGAGAGATGCACACAGAGAAACAAGGTTGAGGAATAGCAGTATACTGTATAGGGTTTAGTGTGTTAAGATACAGTAGCATACAGTACATGCTACATGCGTGATCCATGACAGATGCAAGTCTTAATAACATACACAAACATGTCATTGGCATCCTTCAGAAATTATATTTAATTTAGCATAGAAGAATAACCTTGAAAGTACTCACAGCAAATTTGTGGAAAAATAAGACAAGTATATACTCCATTACTTTCTTTTTTACTACTCCATAACAGATTTATGGGAATTAAGAAAAACTAGAACAGTGCCCGTTGGGGGGTGATCAGGTGTGATCAATTGGCTAATAAAGGGTGAGGTTGCGCATAATTGTGATGTCAGAACATCATTGTGATGTCAGAACAGGCCAGCTCCTGGCCTGGGCCGAGGCTGAGCTGTCCAGGCATCTAGGCCGGTAATACAGCCTGACGGCGTGTCGCGGGTTCGAGTCCTGAGCCCCTCGGCCTTTGCCACATGTCTTCCCCCCCATCTCTCTTCCCCTTTCCTGTCCATTTTTTGTTTTACTGTACCCCATCAATAAAGGTAAAAGCTAAAAAAGAACAGGCCAGCTCCATATGGAGATCTAGGTGTGATCTGGATTAGGTCCCTGTCCGGAGCCTGCAGGGCTTTTGTGCTGGTTCTGGACAACCGGCGGGGTGAACGGTTCCCGAGTTACGTTGATTACAGAAGTACGTATACATAAAGAGACTTGGTGCATTTATAAATGGATGGTTTAATTGTCCCATGGATTCTTACAAATCAAAATGAGTCTTTAAAACTCAGGGCACAGAACATATTGGTCAGTTTTTCAGTATGTCAGATTTTCATCCTCCTCACAATAGGATTCAGGTAAAAAAAATGCCAGGTGAGCCCTTCAAAGACTTGTTTTACATCATGTGTGATGAAAGACTAATCCGGCTCGCTCTATGGGAGCCTGACAGAGACAGACTGCCGCAGAACATCTCCCATTAGACACATCTTGACCAGGTATGATTTGCGTTCTGGACTCACAGCAACCTAGCAAGGCTGGTACACTGATATTCTCTGGTCATGTTTGTCGATACTCACGTCGTAAGCTCCAGCCTTGATTTGTTGATATAGTTTGTGTTGGTCCTCATCCCAGAAGGGGGGGTAGCCCACCAACAGAATGTATAGGATGACACCTGACACACACGTACACATATGCACATACATAGACATATGCAAGGGGAGCACGCATGAGCATAAAGGAGCACTCAATTTTCACAATGTTCTACATATCAGCATTAGCATAATGCTCTCTCTCTCGTGCATGTGCACACATGCATACAATACATTCCTAGGGATGGACAAGATCTGGTATTACACAATAGTTTAATTCCAGGAAAAAGGTTGGAACATGTGGCAAGATCTGGTATTACACAATAGTTTAATTCCAGGAAAAAAGTTGGATCATGTGGTGCCATTCTGGATCTCAGACTTCATATGGCTAGCCTATGATGTCAGTTGTCTGTCATGTATGTATGAGGTGAAACTCCAGATTTGGGCAAGATTTCCAATCCAGTCCGAGCCCTATATTATCTATATTATCAAATTAAAGTTACATATTTCAGAAAGTCCTACCCAGGGAAATGTAAAGCATGGTTTGCAGCCATCGGGACCAGAGGAAGCAGCGGGTGCAATAGTATAAAGCTGGCTGCTATATCGTGAGGCAGACCACGAATGAGGCCGATAATAAAAAAGGCTGCATGCATGCATAGGTTTCAGTCAATCCATATCCTACAGGGAAGGCAAACAAAAATAGCAACCAATGACTTTTTTTGAATGAATGATGTTTTTTCTCTGTTATCTGGTATTCTCAAAATAATCGATAATCTACCACATTAAATGCGACAAATACGACATAGAGATAAGTCATGGAAAAGATTAAAAAAGAACCCTTGTAGGAAAAGAGTATTCATGCACATCATGCAGATCTAAAGCAACAATCTTTAACGAAACACCAACGAAACACCATGGAAACACCATGGAAACACCATGGAAACGCCATGGAAACACCATGGAAACGCCATGGAAACACCATGGAAACGGAAACACCATGGAAACACCATGGAAACACCATGGAAACACCATGGAAACACCATGGAAACGCCATGGAAACACCATGGAAACGCCATGGAAACACCATGGAAACGGAAACACCATGGAAACACCATGGAAACACCATGGAAACACCATGGAAACACCAACGAAACACCATGGAAACACCATGGAACACCATGGAAACACCATGGAAACACCATGGAAACACCATGGAAACACCAACGAAACACCATGGAATAACACCATGGAAACACCATGGAAACACCAACGAAACACCAACACCATGGAAACACCATGGAAACACCAACGAAACACCAACACCATGGAAACACCAAGGAAACACCAACGAAACACCATGGAAACACCATGGAAACACCAACGAAACACCATGGAAACACCATGGAACACCATGGAAACACCAACGAAACACCATGGAAACACCATGGAAACACCATGGAAACACCAACGAAACACCAACACCATGGAAACACCATGGAAACACCAACGAAACACCAACACCATGGAAACACCATGGAAACACCAACGAAACACCATGGAAACACCATGGAAACACCAACGAAACACCATGGAACACCATGGAAACACCATGGAAACACCATGGAAACACCATGGAAACACCAACGAAACACCATGGAAACACCATGGAAACACCATGGAAACACCAACGAAACACCAACACCATGGAAACACCATGGAAACACCAACGAAACACCAACACCATGGAACACCATGGAAACGTGAGGCGCTGGCACAGAATTCCGCTAATATGCTAACCGCGGGGCATCAAAGATTTTTCATTGGGGTCCAAATATCGCCGGATGGAGAAAAGATTCAGAGGAAAACGCAGCTAAAGATCGTGGTTATAACAGGAGTGAATGGAGGATGTTTTTGGATCACCCACCATTGCGGAATGAAATAGCCTCCTACGGAAACAACACCCCCCTACGGTTAGTATAATAGAGGGTCGTCTGTACCCAAACAATGTCAAAAAGTTGTCAATACCGTCATGGGCATTAGAATAATCTTCTAAACTGGACGAAGAGTTCAGTCTTTTCACTTCAAGAAGAGCTCTGGTTCGCAACTGTGACCGTTAAAATGTTTTTAACCCCATTTCTGGGCATGGTAATGAATGTAGTTACCTTCGTTTAGCTCAAATCATACAATATTTTGAAATTATGTACATTATGCCCATCCCTAACATACACGTTCATTCGCACAAATGCACACGCGTGTTGGTGAGCTGCCAAACTTACCACAAGCCCATATGTCTACTGGCTTGCCGTAGGCGTCCTTCCTCAACACTTCTGGAGACAGGTAGCCAGGAGTGCCTGCAAAACCTAAAAAAAAAAAAAAAAACACAAGAAAAGAAAAATCACACTTGTGTGAAGTGAGGGGCGCTCTTATCATCACACAGCCAATCAAATCATCACATTCCATGCTACAAACACACACAAAGCTGTGTATAGGAGGGGCACAAACGCAGACAGATACGTATATCATCAGACATATATATATTTTCAATATATATCTCTGTATTCAAACACAGAGTATGCACTGCAATTAGCTCATAAAAACCTCTTACCGAACCAGGCCTGTTGGTCGGCCTGAACTTCGATGGCCAGGCCAAAGTCTGCCAGTTTCACTGCTGCCCCCTTCATCTTACTGGCCAATAACAGGTTTTCTGGCTGCAGGACAGACAGACAGACAGACAGACAGAGACACAGAGACAGACAGACAGACAGAGACACAGACAGACAGACAGACAGACAGACAGACAGACAGAGACACAGACAGACAGACAGACAGACAGACAGACAGACAGAGTTAGTGGTACAATGACTTTAACCTCATGAACCCTAGCGTCCCTATTCTAGGGGTGAACATTCAACTAAAATAGAGTGGAGTCAAGTCTATGGACTTTAAAGGGACACTTCACCCCTTTTGCAACCAGATCTTATTTGAATGATGTTTGGGAGACAAGAAACACTTTCCTGGGGTTTTTATGTGGGTAATATGTGTTTTAACTTTTTACATATTTTAGTATTTCAAAGTGTCCATGGGCTCCATGATGTCATGGACAGTACTGTAGCAGCCAAGTCTATGGACCAAAAAGCAAGCTCTTGTCATCATACATCATCTCATTCCAGCCAATCGCAATTTACATCCTCATTTTTACATCCTTACTTTTCTGTCCTCACTTTATATCCTCAATATGTACTTTGCTCAGCCAATCAAATCATCGATATGTGCTGCTCAGCCAATCAAACCATCGCTATGATTTACACAAACACACAAAGCTGGGCATTGTGTATGTTCACAAACTTTGTCCTACACAAAAATGTAATTCCCATCGTCAATGACAAGCAATGGAGAATGTAAGTCATATGTGTCTGCGCAATTCTGAGGTTTGACAAAGACCAGCAAATAAAATCAGTCCCAAAGGGCAGGGCAGATGCTTTAAGCCTATCCTGTGCCATGAAAATTCAACAGGAATGAAGTGGAGTGTGCACACACACATGTGTGTGCGTGTGTGTGTGCATGCATGTGTCAGATGGATGGGCACATTTGACTTTTCTATGTGACTGCACTCTTTCCGTCTGAAACACAGTCCACACCATGTGGACTTACAGAGATAAAAAAAAAGGAAAAAGATTATTTAAGGTAGCAAAAGATGAACCAATATAAAGAAGGGGAAAGACGGGAGAGAAAGTGTGAACAAGACAGAGCGAGATAGAGATACAAAGAGATGAAGATGGAAGAAGAGATAGAGAGAGAGACAACTTGAGACAGATGGAGAGAGACAGAGAAATGGAGAGGCAGAGGGAAAGAAGTCAAAGGACCAAACCAATAGAAGTGCACAAGAGAAGTGTACACAGAGAGATTGGAGAGATTGTACAACAAAAGAGAGAGAGATGGAGGGAGATAGATAGGGAGAAATGCAAAGAGAAAGAGAGACATGGGAGACAACGTGAGACAGATATATATATGTGGGAGGAGGTATAATCGGTCCCTATGCTGCCGCCGCTGCAGCAGCGGCGTGACCTCACCCACAGTTACCACGGCAACGCAGACTGCCACCAGCCTGCACCCCCCCCCAACCCCTGCCCATCGCTATGGCTTCAGCCACAAGCCTCCAAAGAGTGTGCGGCATGCGTGTGCGCGTACGACACGTGCGTGCATGTGAGCGTGTGGTATGAAAACATCCTATGGTGTGTGTGAGTCAATCCAACTGATCAAGTTTAGCTCAACTGTAGCGTAAAGAGAGTAATGAGGAGTCGGCAGGGGATAACCAAAGGAAATGAAAAAATGCAGAGACAAAGAAAGAGGGATGGAGGGAGAGGCAAGGTGATATACTCTCCGTTTCTTTACTTCACGTTTTAATGTACAGTGCATAATACATAATGTAGTTTGTTTCATAGTTAACAATGCTACACACATGTAGCCTGGCTAATAGGCCAGACCGAATCAGCCGTTGGCAAAAAAGAATTGCCTGCCGGCGGATTACGGTCTGGAGAGGCTCAATTGTACGCCCATTTCCTACACCAGAGAACTGGTGTGGCCAATCGGGACACGGTATGCAATATGGGCGGGCTTTGGTACAGTGACGTTCAATGCTTGAGACCTTTGACTGACAGTAGCTCTGACCAATTGCGTCAAAGAGAAAATGTTTGAACCCGCCCCCCGGGAAACAAGATCCATACACAGCATCTCCAGACTCAAATACCACACGACAGTGTGATTTGAGTCTGGCTTATTAGCCAGGCTAACACATGAGCCCATTGACTCATCAATAGGACTCTTTACACTGTTAGTCAAGTGTGTGATTCCATGCACCATACCGGCTATAGTCATCATGTCATGTTTGAGTTATTGAACTTCATATGGATATGATCTTCAACACATTCCTGCCCAGAATATCTATCTTTTTAGAGGTCTCACTACTGTTATTTATTGATTTATACTTAAACAAAATATCAGTCTTTGCGTGCATATTACAATAGCAATAAAACAAACTGTTCTATGGGATGATTAATCATTTATGTTAACTATAAACATCTATCACACTTAACACTACAAGAAGACAGGAAGCAGTGGAGGAGCTCAGAATGCTGTGATGCCCGCTTTGGGTGAACGATCACCCTGTCGGGGTGCAATCGGCGTCACCAGACATCATTTCAGCCACCGCTCCGCTATAAATAGCACACAGTCTGCTTTCGTCACTGGCAGAGACGACAGGAGAGAGGGATAGAGAGGAGGAGAGCGCGTGGTGGGGTGGGTACAGACGACAGGAGAGAGGGATAGAGAGGAGGAGAGCGCGTGGTGGGGTGGGTACAGACGACAGGAGAGAGGGATAGAGAGGAGGAGAGCGCGTGGTGGGGTGGGTACAGAGACTGAATGATAAACACCCAGGAGGCTCACCTCGTCATTCCTTCTTTCCGTCATAATCATGATGTCAAGGGGACCGTGTGTGAGTGAGACAGACTGTGTGCGTGCATGCGTGTGCGGATGTGCGCCTGCCTGCATGCGTTAGAGATGCATAGATATACTTTTTCCCGATCTGATTCCGAATTTCCGATATACAGTGATAATTTGGATATTTCCTGATACCAGTTTAATACAGATACAAAAGCCATTAGTTTTAAATTGAACAGTAACAATATTATTATTGTTATGTGTAAGGTTACACAAGGTTCTAGTGAATAGCATTTTGTCCAATCTATATGGTAGAGTATGTTAATACAATGTAACAGGTGGGGTGGTTGCATTTGGTCTCCCTGCTCTTCTATGTAGATCCTTTGTCTAGATTAGACACACACAACCTTTGACAGGATACCATTTCTGGTTTTACACAAAGTTTGACCTGAAGGTGAAAATGACATTTCTCCCCTGAGCAAGCATTAGCTTAGTGGTAAACACTTCAGCACTTGCACCAGGAGACACCGTTTAAAATCTGGGGTATAACAGAAAACTCACACATAGTGCAGCTTTGTACTGTAGCAAACAATGCAAGAAAAATGCATTATATTTAAATTAAAAGCAATTTAATGTTTAACTGTAGGCAATAGTGACAATAGTAGGATCTAACAACTCAACTTGTACAATCCTAGGAGGAAAAGAATATTGTAGAACTGTTTAATAACTCATTTAATTTGCTTAATTGTGTGATTATATATCCTGGAACTGTATACCACTCCCAGAAAAATAGTATTTACTGATTTGAAATGGTTTTGTAAAAGTGGCATATCACATACTGTACCACTTTTGGAGATGGCCATAAAAGTAAATACAGTTTTGTAAAAAGTGGCAAACCAAACTTTTGGGGCTCGTGTGTGTGTGTGTGTGTGTGTGTGTGTGTGTGTGTGTGTGGTCCTGTGACGCTGCTCAGGAGACTGCTGGTAACTGTGGAAACGATGACTCACCTTGAGGTCCCTGTGTACAATGTCATGCTGGTGGATGTGGCTGACACTTTCCAAGATCTGATTGATGCACTGGCTGCAGGTGAGACAGAAAAGAGAGCCCATTTGTCAATCCATCATCATACTGTAGGTAGCTGTCAATAGATTTTCCATCCAAAATGTCAACTATATTCAAAGCGATGCTGAGGTGGGGGGGTATGAATACCTCCTAAGGGGTTACTGAAACCAATCTACCTGATCCAGTTTAGCTCAACTGTAGCGTGAGGGAGTAATGAAAAATATAGAGACAAAGAAAGAAGTATCGAGAGAGGGAGAAATTATGTTCCACATTTCTTTTTTTAAGACAAAAATCAGGCGTGAAGCTTCAGGCTTTGTGTCCAAATTAAGCGAATTCTGGTCCCCATATTTTCTCACCCTTCCTCTTTCCATTTCTCTTTCCTGATCACAACCTCTTTTTGTTCCACCACTCAGTTTCTTTTTATCATCTTTTGTGCAGACGTTCACACCCCCATCATATACTCTCTCTTTCGTCCTCTTTCTTATCACATGCTCTCTCTCTTTCGTCCTCTTTTTTTCTGTGTTTTCCCTTAGCCACCTGTGTGCTTCATATGAAAATCTACACACACACACACACATACAGTAACCAAAGATAAAACCTAGTAGCCAAGCGGGTAAGGCCATACTGTACTGTACCTGGCATCAGCTTCGCTGTAATACTCTCTGGCAACAATGTCTTCAAACAGCTCCCCCCCAGTGACACTACACATGCACACAAACACATAAAAAGCAGAGACACATTGTTATTATTTTTCCATTCAGCAGCAGCTTGAGACATGTGATCATACCGTTGATGTGATGCTTAAGAGAAATATATGAAAAACCTGGCAGAAGTCAGATGTGCTCAATTTAATCCCTGTGTGCGTTTGGAATGTAGGAACACAGAAAATAAGAGATAACGGGTCCTCGTTATGAGTCAGTCAGTTTTCAGCTGGTTTAGTTTGCTTGGGGTGGCCCTTGTGATGTCATTGCACAGGCCTTCATGCATTGTTTGGCCTAGAATAAACTGCCTGTCCAGTCACTCTCCAGCACACACACATGTACTTAAATACTTCGAAGAAGTTTTAAGTTTTTTGTGCGCATATTGATGTATCTCTGGTCTGGTCTCTCTGTGTGTGTGTGTGTGTATGTGTGTGTGTCTGTGTCTGTGTCTGTGTCTGTGTGTGTGCGCATACTTACAGGTCAAACACAAGGTAATGGAAGCCTTCTTCTGAGATACTGTCATGGAGTCGTACTGACGGGAAGCAGACAGAGAGACCGAGTTGAATTAGGCATTGCTAAATACGGTAATAACCTTGTAAAATAAAATATTAAAATCTTTCTCCCAAGCACAGCCTCCCATGAATGAACCCTCACCTCAAAGGAACTGGTCTTTATGCGTGCGTGCGTGCGTGCGTGCGTGCGTGCGTGCGTGCGTGCGTGCGTGCGTGCGTGCGTGCGTGCGTGCATGCGTGCGTGCGTGCATGCGTGCGTGCGTATGTGTGTGTGTGATTGATCACTGGTCATTATGAAAGCAGATTAAACACAGCTGTGAGCTGTGAATACATTACAATTATCTTGTGATATTCTCTCTCTCTTTGTCTATCTCTCTCCATATCTCTATTCAATTCAAGGTGTTTTAGGGGGCACGGTTGCGCAGTCAATAGCGCTGTCGCCTCACAGATAGAAGGCCCTTGGTTCGATTCACGCTGGGGACGCTCTGGGGGTGTGTTCTCTCCTCCACGTCATCAGTGCCCCTACCCTAGGTGGGGTTGGTGAAAGGGCCTTTCTGTGTGGAGTTTGCATGTTCTCCCTGTGTCCCCTAGGGCAGGGGTCTCCAACCTTCTATTCCCACGGACGGAGTTCATAAAATGTTCGCAGACCGGCATGTGGGGAGGGGGGGTGCGGTGTGTCATTGCATCTTGCATCAGCTTACCAAAACACGGAAGACAGTTGCAATCAATGAATGACTCAAGTAGGCTACCTGCTGCTATATTATTATATCACAACATAATGTTATATCATTGACCTAAATGGTGTTACGGTATATCAACATGGATGAAAAATAAATCAACTTCTTGGCTAAAGTTTTTGACTGAAAGTAAAATATTTCCTGTCAAGTATTACATGGATGAGTATTGTAACTGTTACATAGTATAGCACAGAGTGCCGCGCTACGAGCTTGTAGGTCTGCTATTTTTGAAAATTCGAAGAACGACTGACATAGAAACATAGCTTTTTCAGAAAACTGTCAGGATTTAGAAGACATTTTTAGAATCTGATCTCAGGTCAAAATGGGTTAAGTTGAGTGACTTTGCATATGTGGACTTTCATTTAGGTTCTTTGGCTGGTGGCCAGCCCAGTTGCACCATGCATTTAGGTTCTTTGGCTGGTGGCCAGTTGCACCATGCATTTTGCATGGACCACATCACGGATGCACCATTTGCCTCAACAGTGGTGGACAAAGTACTCAAACAATAGATACTCCTGGTCAAATAACTAGTGAAAGTTGCTCTGTTAAATTTGTACTCGAGTTAAAGTACCAGCGTACTTCCTTTTAAAAATAAAAGGAAGTAATAAAAGGAAGTAAAATAATTCAAATAATTCAAAAGTAGAACATACAAAGTACATTTTCTTTTTGATATCAATGTATTACTGTATTGAAATGTAGACAATTTCGATAGTGAAAAGCTGACTCACTATAGGTGAAATACGACTCATGTACACTATTTGTCTTTCAAATGTAGTGGAGTTCAAGTCGTAAGTGCAAAATACAAGTTATCAGATAAAGTACAGATACCTCAAAAGATTTACTTAAATGACCCATTTTCAACTGATCTTCATATAATTGATCTTCACTAATGCTCATAATATGGTACCATTTTTGTCTACCCCATCTGTGTCTCAGAGTAGGGCTGTAGATAGAAACCAGCCTACCAGTGATGTTATTGATGGGGAATCCAATCCAATAGAAACTACAGGCCTGTATTACTGGAAAGTTAGCATACTATAATAGCAGCCATTGTTCCAACGTTGATAAAAATCTGAATAAAAAGGCACAATTTAGTATTTGTAACATGCCTAATGATGATGTCACTGGTACGCGAGTTTCTGAAGTGTCCACAGCGCTCCTATGAGACACAGACCGAGTAGATAAAAAGTGTACCATTTTATCATGAGCATTAGTGAGGACCAATTATATGAACATAGGTTGAAAATTGGTGAAGCTGCCCTTGAAGTACAGTACACAAGTAAATGTACTTTGGTTGCCATGTGGGGAGAAATAACAACGTTCCACACCTGATGTGGAAGCTCTCTGGGAAAAAAGGGGGGAAAAGAAGAAACAGCATGGCCGTGATTACTTTGAAATAGCTGTGTGTGTGATTACATTCCTGTGAGGTTCACCTCCCCCTCCCTGTTCTTTATTTTCTCCTGTCAGCGGTCAAACATACTGTGGAAGCCTTCACCTGTTGCCAGGCAACCAGAGAGGTAGGCATGTACAATCGTTATCATGTCAGCAGAGGTTAGAGAGAGAGGAAGACATACGGAGAGATAGACAGAGAGACAGAGATGGTGAAAGATGGAGAGAAAGAAACCAACACAGATTACGCTATCTTAAGTGTGCTGTGTCGCTTGACAAACGGAATGTATCTTCTCCTGAAAAATGGCAGAGTTAAGACCTGCACTATATAGTAATGAGCAATTCCAATATCTTGATTTTTCTTGTTAATTTCAATCTCTACACAGTAAAATCATCAATGTTCATTTATCAATGTGTAACTCAGAGGGCCCTATCTTCCACACAGTGCAGGAGGACACTAAAGGGGCAGCGCAATTATGATTGAATTTTAACGCCCATGGTCTTGCGCCCATTTAGAGCCCATGTTCAGTTATGCTTGCGGAACTCGCCTAAAGCCTTGTTCCTGACCGCATCACTGGCGCGACAATAATCACAGTAAAGCACACCCTCTCGGGTAATAATGCTTAATTTAAATTAAATAGTTTTAATTGCGTCCAATTGTTCTGTTCTTCCGTTACCTCGCAAATGTGACAGACGGGCCTGGTTTGTATGTGGTTGTAAAAGCCATAAGCAGCTAAATGCTTGCTTTACTTAGCAGAGGATAATCAGATGATTCAGAAAATGTTGTACGGTTTCACAGAACCAATGCAAATATTGGGGCGGTCCGTCTGGCCGTAGGCGTACTGTATTACCAGTGGTTTTCCTCGCCGTCCAAGGACCAAAAGATTTCCCCAGACGTATCATGATTCAGAGATGTCTGATCACCTGACTAGCTACTGTAGGTAGTATTAGAACAGGACTCACCTATGTTTGGGTGTTTGAGCAGACGACAGATTCTGGCCTCTCGTTCGAGTTTCTGATGATCTGTAGAAACAGACACAAAGAGAGAGGGGCAGGTGAGACGTGAAGGTCAGTTCCAGGAAGGTCCGGACACCTAGGAAACAATGTAGCCTGCATCGCAGGTTCAGGTCCCGATCCCGGCAGCCTTTGCTGCCTGTCACTTACAGTCTCTCTCTCTCCCCAAAAATATATAAATTTTTTGAAATTAGAAATTGACATCTTAGGCTAAACACAGGCATACATAAAAACATACAAGTTATGTCCGCATTTAAATTCTCTGAACGATTTTGTGGGGGTTATTTCTTGTAAAAGGATGTTGACGAATGATAAACATTCACTGCCATTTATTTCCCCCACAGGGATTTACGCTGCTCTAGTTTTGATATGTCCCAGTAGTATACATAACCAAAGACAACATCACATTTGGCTGGCATTATAGTAGTATTTGGCTGTATCTTTTGCCTTTTACAATACACACATCATCAGTGACCTCCTCCTCTGCACCCATGACTTTCTGGGAAAGACGGTGGAAAGTCCCACATCATTAACTTCAGACGTCATGGAGCCTATAAAATGTACAGACACAGGACCATACCTAATCTTAAAAATACTTTTATTATACTGTTATTTCAACTCTCAGCTCTGAAATGGCTGTTTTCAGTTAGAAATGATGACCATGCAAGAGAGACAAACTGGGAATTGGTTGTGTGTGTCAGACAGATATTGTGTCCCACCTGAGTCTCTCTCTCTCTCTCTCTTGTAAGTGTAAGTGTATATGCTCTTGACCTATATGTAACTTGTTGTTGTGATTTGGTGATAAATAAAATTGACTTGACAGTGTATGACATACACAAACCCACACAGAGCCCAGAGTGCTAGTTAGGCTGCCATGTGCATCAGTGAGGAACGTTGAGCCGATGCTCTGGTTCTGAATGCTAATCCTGCCGTCAGTGCAGTGCCTGCTACCGCCTCTGTACACCCCCCGTCCTCCCACACATACAATCACTCTATCCCCGTCTCCCTCGATCTCCCTCCCTCCCTCCCCCCTCTCTCTCTATACCCTCTCCATGTATGTCCCTCTCTTTCATTCTATAATCACTATTAGTGTAACCACTGGAAATGTTTTTGTGACTTTTTTGTGACACTGACAGCACAATCGACCTGAACACCACCTCCATAGAAGACACTAAGACAGCCACAAATCTCAAGTCGTGAACTGGAAGCTGTTCAAAAAGTTCTGACTTCACCACTAGTAAATACTACATAACTGAGTATTTAATGTATGCTCTCCTTGTGAATACAAGACAATACAACTTGAAAGCACCAAGTGTTGTCTGATACAGTAGCTGAGGGAGTTTTGTCTAAAAATGACGGATACATGTTCTCTGACAAACGATTGGAGGTTTGTCTGACAACCGATTCATTAGTGGAGGAGCATAGGGATTCTTCTTGCTAATTTGTCTAAAAGCACCACATTTTGCACAGATTCAGATTTCAGAATCACGAAAACCCCCTAGTTTGACACGTCACATGCTACTTAAAGCATAATGACATTTAGAATATTTTGCCTTATATAGATTGTTAATGGTGGCAATATGGATTATGCCACTGTGGTGACCCCGAAGGTCGCCGGGTCGGGCGCCCTAGCTAAATCGTTCGAGCATGCCCTGGGCTACATCTGTACCAAATTTGGCGCTTTTAGGCGAATTAGCGCGAAATCATCCTCATCTCTGCCTATGCTCCTCCACTACATTGTCAACATCGTGTTATCTAGTACATTGAGTCATGACTTCATAGGAGGGGGGGAAACCTGAGTTATACTTAGTTGCACACAGGTGTGAAAATAGATGATTTACAACTAAGTAGATAAAAGACACCAGCTGAGAATAACTTTTCTGGACCCAAATTCAACACTACCCCCTTGTCCCAAAGCTCCATGAACAGCATGTTTAGATGAGAGGGATATCAAAGCATTCTGTGGACATTGACATTCCAGAACCTTTTTTGCCTCAGAGATTTAATAGGCTTGGTTTGGCCGCTTGTATTCTGGGAAGCAGCACCTGCCTGTGAAAATAGGTCTATTTATTTTTCAGTAGTGGCCTTCGATGATACTGTAGCTTCATTATGCTGGTGGATAGTAGGCGGCGTTGGCCGCAAGCTCCATAGAAAGTTGAAACACCAATAGAGTTCTGAAAGAAATACTACTGTACTGTCCAACACTCACTAACTGTCTGAAACCTTCAGATAGACACAAACAAATAAATAGTTCCTGATTCCCTGCGTACACCAATGGCCAATGTCCATGTGCAAGCTCAGATTCGTTGGACAACACACACCAAGGAGAAAATGGATGAGCACACAGCACAGACAGGACAGTTTTCTTCATTCTTCATTTTAAAATTTGCATTATTATTATTATTGATGATAATAATAAATATTATTATAGGAGGGAAGTAGGATAAAGTAGGATTGTGTAAACAAACACAAACACAAACAAAAACAAACAAACATGCAGATCTTTCCAGGAGATACTGTGACATGAGTGGGGGAATACACAGCACTTAGACTGATTGAATTGGAGTGATGATGACCGCAAGCCCAGCAAGCGCATCATCATATTCAATTTCTCCATCTATCGCTTCCATCGGTCTGCTGCTCTGTTCAAAGGTGAATGGGTAGATGGACGGACTGATGGAGATCATTTAGTCCCACATCACTGCATGAAAGAAAGAGTATCTATGCTTTACCGCAGAGGTTCCCAACCACCGGTCCGCAGACAGACAGGTCCCACTGGTACGTGAGAAGGGGATCCTAAGTTTTCCTGACCGTCACCAGGATTTTCCAAACAGCGGTGAAAAGTTGACTCTGTCCAGTTGAATGAAAATACCAAGGACACATCAGGGACATGTCACTGACTGTGGTCAGGTTTATAAACTGCTTCGAGTCCTTGGTATCGTTACCGTTACTGTGTTCAGAGCAGCAGCAGCGGAACAACAACAAGCTGTAGCCTATTTTGTCATGCTCGCACTAATGAAACAAAACACAACTTATTAGTTCATGTCAAAACATATTGAAATATCAGAAGATGATGTAACCCAGGTAAAGTAATGCGTCACTCTGCATGTTTAACTAAAGTTTTCCACATGTCCAAAGTAATTTCTGAATGAAAAAGACATAGGCCTAACACTTCTTTAATCATACTATCCTTGTTAATATAATGCCATTTAGGTAAACGATATAACATTATGTTGTGATATAATATAGCAGCGCAGCGGGTACGCTACTTAGGCCAGTCAACGGTCTTCCCCGTGGGTTTTGGCATGCATGCATGCATGCATGCATGTGCACACACGCACAGTGCATGTATAGAGAGAGATAAAGACAAATGGCAAATAAGTCCAGAGCTACTGTAAAAAACAGCTAAGCAAAACTAACAGAAGTCATGCCTTCCTTTAGTCCAGTCATTCAATCAGTCATTCAGAGATACAAGGTCTCAACTCAAGTCCAAGCAAAAAGAAAAACCTGCCAGAATATCAGTTAGCAGTGGCTCCGTGAGAAACATGTCTCATGAGGGAATGATGGAGACAGAGAAACCTGAATCCACAGTGAGTCAGGTTTCCATGTATTGCTCTTCCATCCTCTAATTTGTCCAACCTGGCAACCCACCGCTGTACGGCCTTTAGCATAACAGACAGGACCTTATTGTAACAAACTGCGCCATTCATGCTACAGCAACAGTACACTCTGAACATTTTATCATATACTGTGTGCAAGCATGCCGCTGCGCCCTAGCAAGTCTGTTTCTAGTGCCTACAGTGTGTGTGTGTGTGTGTGTGTGTGTGTGTGTGTATAAAGTGTCAACCGCTAATACGGTTAGGTAAGACAGGCATCTGTGGTCTCTGTGGCATGGCACAGCTTAAAACACTCAAATGTCACTCATTTAATCCTTGGGCCAATATGATCTCTCTGTGTGTGTGTGTGTGTGTGTGTGTGTGTGTGTGTGTGTGTGTGCTTGCTCGCTCATGAGGAAAGCCAATAGTTGATTCGATTTAACGACTTTGTGAAGACACTACATTAATTGTCATCACAATTACATTTTGGTGGGAACGGGGAAATAAATTGGCTACTGTCAAATGTATAGACAGACAGGCAGATAGAACAGACAGACAGGCAGATAAAACAGAGTCACAGGCAGGCAGATAGAACAGACAGACAGGCAGATAGAACAGACAGGCAGGCAGATAGAACAGACAGACAGGCAGATAGAACAGACAGACAGGCATATAGAACAGACAGACAGGCAGATAGAACAGACAGGCAGGCAGATAGAACAGACAGACAGGCAGATAGAACAGACAGACAGGCATATAGAACAGACAGGCAGGCAGATAGAACAGACAGACAGGCAGATAGAACAGACAGGCAGATAGAACAGACAGACAGACAGATAGAACAGACAGACAGGCAGATAGAACAGACAGGCAGGCAGATAGAACAGACAGACAGGCAGATAGAACAGACAGACAGGCAGATAGAACAGACAGGCAGGCAGATAGAACAGACAGACAGGCATATAGAACAGACAGACAGGCAGATAGAACAGACAGACAGGCAGATAGAACAGACAGACAGAGGGGGCGTGGCCCAGAAAGCAGCCGATAGATACTATAAATAGATACAATCCTCCTCCAGCTTATGGCCCTGACTGAAGATGAACTGGCCTGGCCTCACAGTCGCAGACAGAGGCACGGAGACAGACACAAACAAACTCAGACAGGTGGTGGGGGACAAGCTGAGTAAGAGTTATTACTAGGCCCGGTCAAAATATTTCAAAACAGATATTTTCATCTTGCTCATGTAGGAAAATTGAATAATGGAGAAGCAGTTTTTAATTTATTCATTATATAATCGACAGGAAATTTGCAAATATTTTTTACAATCGACTAAATCGATTAGTCTGATTAACCCCTTAACCCTGTAGAATATATTCGTTGTGCAATGGCGTGCAGAAATAAAGGGAATAGTAATATCTACACGCTCACTACACGTTGGGTAGATATTTTCAGTATTCATTTGTTTGTAATCGTTGAATAATCGCAATCGGTCTTCCTTGGCATCACATCAATGAGTTATACTGTAAAGTGTGAACGGAGATGAGGAGAGGATTATGAGTAGCTAACGCTATCTGTATCTATCTAGTATTACCCCCGGTATAGGCTACATCTAATAATCTCATCTTCTTATAATAATCAGTCAGATTATCCATATATCCTATTGCATGTGTCTTTCAGCACCACTCACTCTCGCTCTCTGCCTCTGTGTGTGCGCGCTCCGACGCGGCACACGTTTGGTGACACCTTTTACAGAACAGTCATCATTCTTCAGTGTGGACGCTCACATAATTATCTGTATAAATTACAGACGTCACAGAACCCAAACCAGATGAAAACGGGAAATGTCATCATGATGTCATCAAATCTGACTGATTCGGTGATTCCCCCACCTTGTTTCACTCTGCCGTCAATTCAATTGAACAGACCCCCCACACACACACACACAGATGAATAAACACAACAGAATGACTGCACAGATATTTCACTTTGTGTTTTGCAAGTCAAGGAAGTCTGTTTCAACACTTTGAGGTATTACTATTTCCTCACCACTTCCTGCATAATGCTGGCTCCTAACATACAGTTAGTGATGCATGTGAGGCAGCCTAGCCATCCTGACCTTCAGCTGGCAGCTGTGAGAAACGTGTGCCGCTTTGTTTCTATTCTAGCGACTTTGATTGTTTTTTACACTTTCACTTTTAAATTGACACTCAAGATTCAGAAAACAGACCTTTGCTCACACATAATTATATACATTTTAAAAGTTTAAAAAGGTGCAGTAATGATCAAATAAGATCTGCTCACTTGTAAATGGTATTCATGTACTGTAGAGATGTATAGAGAAATACAGACAATTGGCTCTCAGACATTAGATTGATGAACAAAAGCACAGCAATTGTTGCATGTGTGCTTTGTGTCCATGTACAGTCAATGTCAAGTGACACCCCTTGAAGTAGAGGTACACAGTACTGAGAAAGCAAAAAAAAAGGAAAAAAACCGCAATTCACTCTTCTCCTTTTCTCTCTGTCGCATGTCATTTCCTCTTCCTGTGTTTCTTTGCTACCTTTTGTTCTACAAGGTCTTCTTCCACAAGACAGTAGACCTAACTCAAGGCAGAGCAAAATGCAGTTATCTATATTAAACTCTGGACATCTAATGTTAAGAATAGAACCTCCACAATGTTTGAAGCCATGTAGCGGCCATACAGGTATGCCCTGGCCTAAACAGACGGGTGTATTTCATAGAGCTATAATATATCTAGACAGAACGGATTGAGGAGCGACAGCCACACCCCCCGCTATTCACTTCAATGGAAGTTGCTCAATGGCGTTTTGAAGGACCCGGAAGAACAACGAAGTCTTCCGGGTAGTACCCCTCGAGCGTTGATATGATTGGTTGGCTCCTATCATATACGGAGCTTGTCTCTGGGTCCCTGGCTGGCTGCCTGTGTCCGTCCGTTAGAGCCTGAAAATAGCGTTTGGTTGGTTTTCACCACCAAGTGTCACTGTTACACCCACACACTTTGGGTGTGACAGTATAGTACAGTGACAGTACAGTAGAGGGACGCCCTGGGGAGTGGGGACCCCCACACGGTAACCTCGCCTCACCATACTAGTCTGAACGCCGCAACGTGAAGCCGTAAGCTGAGGCCGAGGCTGCGGCACACAAACTGATTATATCATGTTCATACACATGAGTTTCTGCACCTGGCAGTTATGAGTCCTCATTCTTGTTCAACTTAAGTTAGTGGTATTTGAAATAAAGGTGCAAAAGAATGGCTAACAATATATTCTAAACCATGCACCATTCTATCCCTAGTATGCATGTCTCACTCTCCCTTTTCACCCATCTCTACACTTCTCCAACTCTCTCTATTTCTGCCTGTTCGGTCTGTGACCAGACTCTGTTTGTCTTTGGCACAAAGAGTACATTTTGCCCAAGCAAGCTCCAAAGAATCATTAGTGTGTGTAATCCATTAAATTAAGTAATTAAATGAAGGGCTGATAAAGATTAGTATACAGATAGAACAGTAATGCGAAAATAGTGGTTAGTGATAGGCTGTTATATAAATTGCTGCCAATGTAAAAAAAGAAAAACAATAGGGGGGGGGGGGGGGGGTTGCATCATCTAGGATGTTCTTTCACTCTCCCTCCTCAAGACACACAAACAGGGTTAGCACAGGCATATACTGTATTATGTATGACTGCTAGACAGAGAGAAAAACTTATTTTGGTACAGTACCATTATATCTGTGTGTGTGCATGCGTGAGTGTGTGCATGCGTGCGTGCGTGTATGACACACACCCACACACAGTATATAGTGCTATTATTCAAGGTAAAATAATTATGAGAGGGTTCAAGGTTAGGTTTAATTCAGTCCCCTGTGGGAAAGAAAAGGAAAAGTAAGAAAAAAAACATCTTAAAACTATGTCACCTTAGCTTACTTACAGTTGGAGGCCATCGATATTGTCTTTTCTTTTTGATGAGGTTTGCGTGATCTGCGCAAAAGGACAGTTAACCCATTGGTGTTTTAAACATTATGTTATAATTTAGCTATTGAAAAATAGCAGATCTACAAGCTCATAGCGTGCCACCGAGTGGCACGCTACGAGCTTGTAGGTCTGCTATTTTTGAAAAATCGTGAAAATATTTATTTCAGAAAACTGGAGGATTTTTTTTTATTTTGAGGTCAGGCCTAAATGGGTCAAATAATAAGGGACAATATCGGTGGCACCCAACTGTAAGTGTTTAGTTTGCGTGCATAACGGTAATATCCCTTCCGTTCTATCTCCTTTAATTTCACTACGTGGGCCTCAGACTAAGCAAATGTAACGAGATTATATATAAAGCATAATATCATCCCTCTGGCTTCTGAGTGCCATATGTCATGAAGGACACAGTCCGACATACTGTACTTTAAATGCATCAGGCCATTTGTGTGCATGCAAAACCTGTAAATGCTTATGGAAACCTCTGGATATGCAAAGCAAGCTGCTCACTGCACTGTTGTAATAGTCAATGAGGATAAAACTAAATGTACCGCTGATTCTTATGCATGCCATGGCATGAATTCCTTTAAACCACCTTTTCATCTTTAATAGGTTGCCTTCCTGAGGTAGCTCATAGGTTAATAATGTGTGATAGCTAGGCATTGCACACACCTCGTCTAAATAAGTTTAAAAGAAATGAATGAATAAATATAGGGTAATGACTGCACAGCATCCAGTAAGAAATTAGAGATGAAAATGATATGTAGAGCGGTGCCCGTTGGGCACTGGCCTACTTAGAACGATGCAAGTTGGAAATGCATTATGTCTGTGTCCCTTTTATGCCCATATATATATATTATTTGTCAGGCATGGCCAAATATGGAGTCTATGCAGATGTCAGAACAACATTGTGATGTCAGAACAGGCCAACTCCATATATGGAGATCTAGGGGTGATTAGGTGTGATCAATTGGCTAATTTGGGCCCTGTCCAGAGCCTGGGCAGAGGCTTTTGTGCTGGTTCAAAATCTGGACTCTCAAGGTGTGGAACGCGTGTGTCATTTGAAGTCGGTGGGGCGAACGGTTCTCGAGTTATGTGGATTACAGACGTACATACAGTACACATGTACACACAGAGACGTCACGTGGCACATTTATTGCGACTGTAGGTCGCAGATTACTATGAAAACCAGCCGGTCTGTCAGTCAGTCCGTCAGATCACGCCACTGACCTCATCAAACCCTGGATAGCCATACATGGAGAAGACTGGATCATCACCTAGATCGGCATGGAGCCGGCCAGCTGACCTCAAACCTCAAATCCTTAGATCTGATGTCATCTGAAGAGATGTCTCCCTATTGACCGATACCTGTCCATTCAAACTCTAGACGGGCCCGCCCCAAAGTTATTAGCGCAGCCGCACCCGGCAGCCGGTGAAAACTAGAGTCCTCATTCTCAACAGGCCCGAAAATTAAACTGCCAGGCCCCGCCTGGCCTTACTAATTAGAACACATGTTACGCCCTACACAGTCCGAAAACATCAATTAAAACAAAATCCATATATGACCTGTAGTTTCAGTGCGACCTCGCCCTTGCTTCTCGCCCTTAAGGGGGAGGTTGCTTCTCGCCATCAGGGTGTCTTAAGTTACTGGTAGATAGATAACAGGTAAGCAGTGGTGGATGGATGTTCATTTGTACACAGCTGAGCTAAACGCCAAGTCGGCAGCGTTGCACAGAATCCAAAGAGACCCCACAAGGCTTCCTTTGGAGACATTTGAAGTGGCCGATCACCAATCTGTGTGAAAAGGTGAATCATTTCTCCAATGCCCCATGACAAACCTTTCCTCAAAAATTCATGCTGTTGCCCTAGGTTAAGCAGCTTTTTGTGACAGACTACATCCACCGCTACAATCAACAGTTTACATAATCAGTTCATTGTGCCAGTGACCAAGCTTTTTGAGGAATCCTGCTAACAAACGGATGGGTGTAAACCATACCCGTCTCATGTATGGATTACTTTGTACCAGCATTGACATCTCCTATAGCCTACTGCTAAGTTCATGCTGGCTCTAGCATTCTGAACCAGAAATGTGGTCACGGTGGCACAGTCGGTAGTGCTGTCGCCTCACAGCTAGAAGGTCCTGGGTTCGATTCCCGCTGGGGATGCTGTGGGCGCTGGGGGCGTGTTCCCTCCTCCTTCATCAGTGCCCATACCCGAGGCGGGGTTGGCGAAAGGGCCTTTCTGTGTGGAGTTTGCATGTTCTCCCCGTGTCCCCTAGGGTAGGTACCCTCACAAAAACATGCAGTAATCCTGGTCTCTGAACTACCTCCTCCTGGCCAGCCGGGGCGCCTGATGGAGGGGAAAGGAACTGGTCGGAATAACGTGTTCCTTCCACGCGCTACGTCCGGCCGGGGAAACTCTCCCCTGTCAGGTGAAAAGAAGCAGCTTGGACTCCTCATGCATAGAAAGAGGCATGAGGTCCGTCCACTGCCCCCCCCAGGTTGGCAGAGGAAGTGTAGCGCCCAGGATTACATTTGATAATTGACACTGGGTGAAAAAAATGGGTTACAAAAATCGTGGGATAAAAATTAATTAAAAGAAAAATGGTCACCAAGGGCTCTATTTTTGTCCATGCTAAACCCCTTATTATCCCTAAACTACTTTGCTTTTTTTTACTATTTTGAAAAACAATTTTGAATAAAATAGCCAATCTACAAGCTCACAACGTGTCGATGTAGATCGACTAGTTGAACTATTCAAAACTTATTTTCAAAATAGTAAAATAAGGTTAAGTAGTTTAGGGATAAGGGGTTTAGCATCACCCAAGTGTGAAACCTGTTCTGGGTAGAACAGGGACCACCTAAAAGAAAAACAGCTAAACAAATTGTTCCGACTCCCACTACTAGGCCCTGGTGCTAAGATACTGACCTAGTAGAGACCTAGCTTCGCCCCTGCCTGGTCATATACTGATGATGTGACATCATAGACTGGGTGGGCTCCATGTACTATTACGGGTACAGAGAAGTTTTCTGACAACGGGTACTAGTCTCTGACCGCAGGTACATGGCAATAAAGGCATCAGCCTAGTATTACCAGCATGCCATTCAAGGAATATACTGCAACAACGTGTAACTTCTGATTTTGTAACAGAATC
Organism: Electrona antarctica; assembly: GCF_951216825.1. Classification (NCBI taxonomy): domain Eukaryota; kingdom Metazoa; phylum Chordata; class Actinopteri; order Myctophiformes; family Myctophidae; genus Electrona; species Electrona antarctica. Next base: position 36,145,366 of record NC_136791.1, read on the forward strand.
GTTGACTGGTAGACAATGGAATCCATAATGTGCGAGGGGGCGTAGCTGCGATATCCAGCTCCAACACAAATATAGGCCAGGGTACCTTTATCCAGACATTAGAGGATCAACATTTCAACACCATTGATGCCTTTATCAGTTAATCTCATGACTACGCCAAGAGCCTGTGTGGACAGTTTCCAGCTGTCAACATTGCATGTGCCAATACTTTGCTATGAATCGCAGACAACTACAAACAGTGGTGTGTGTGTGTGTGTGTGTGTGTGTGTGTGGCTACTCAAACATCCTTCTGCTGGGAAAATAGCAGCCTTGTAATCCCAAAGTAGTCTTACTGTAAATAATGGCAATCACCACAAAAGGTCAACGATTATTGACAAAAGATACCCCTCCTTTGACGAAGGGTGTGTGTCTCATCATGATTCAACCTTCTGTGAGAAAGCATGCGTGTGTGAGTGTGTGAACGCAAGTCTACAAACAAATGCATCCCTATCAAGAGACTTGAGACAAACAATTACTGTAGAACAATACTAAGACGCCAGCCTGGCTACCAATTCAGTCAGTTTTGACTGAGATACTCAGTTAGTCCTGGACCTGAACCAAGACAGAACCAGCATTTCCTGAAAAAGTGAGCCAAACAAAAGATATTGTACCTGGTTTGCAAGGCCACACACATGCATGTTGATAAATGCAGATTGATGACTGCAAACTTGGGTGGGGGAATTTACACTGGAAGTGTGAGACAGCATGCGCGTATGCCCACTGTAGTCATATCGGCCACACAGCGCCATTCGAGTTATGTACGAGTTATAAGGTAAACCCCAAAGGTGTACTGTAAACTCTTCAGCTCAAACCATCCGTTACCAGCTAATCTCTGGCCAAACTTTGAACACACACTCCCTGGATGCTAACGATGAACCTCTGCCCCACATTTTCCACAACGGCCTGTTATAGCGCCACCATGAGGCCGATTTTGGCAAAACACATTTCTGTACATTACTTGTACACATTTTATCCATACATCACGCAATTCGGTATACACCATTCTCCATAGTCATGTGATCAATAGATCAATAGATATCATCTGCACTATTTCCTATATTCCATCCTGAATGGCTAAGATTGGCTTCCAAAGCTCGCATGATTGCTCCGTTTCGAACAAAATGCCACAAATCACAACAGTGTGCAATTTCCGTGAAATTATACACGTACATTGCCACTTAATTCTTCCCAACTCAGCCTCACAGTGGTGCTATAACAGGCCAATTCCTGTTTTTACCTATAACTGAAAAACATTTTCCCTGCATTTTACACATCTCCCAGTTATAGCGCCACCATGAGGCCGATTTTTGCAAAACACATTTGTTTATTAGTCTCACAGATTTCATCCAAATCTTACGCAAATCGGTACACATGATCTCTGTAGTCATGTGATCAAGACGACTCCGTTGGATTTCTCAGATTCTAATCTACACCGATTGGCTAAGATTGCCTTCCAAAGTTTTCAGGACTGGCCCGTATTGTACAAAATGCTGCAATTCATGAACGCAGGGCAGTGAAACTGTGCACACATATTCCCACTAGGCTGAGGAAGCAATGCCACTTGACGTTTTCCAAAATCAGCCTCATGGTGGCGCTATAACAGGCCAAGTCACCTCTTTACATGCACCGATCTGCATAAAACATTGCATGCACAAAACATTGTGTGCACACTCCCTAAAGCACAAGGGAAAACATCTGGCCTGCATTTTTAAATTCTGCCTTTTTCGAGCGCTACCAGGAGGCCCATTTATGTGCAAAACTCTTTTTTATATTAGTCCTTCAGATTTTATCCAAATATCAATCCTGGTGGAGACCTGTGGCCCGAGGGGCACTTCTTCTAGTTATTATTATGTTTATGTTATTTATTTGAAGGTTATTCTGACCGGACGTTTGCTATCGGAGCTTCTCAACTTTGAACGATGACCTTGCACAGGCGGTCAGATTTGCTTCATCATTAACTTCGGAACCCATTCATGACGGGAACCCCTTTTGGTGTTTTACCCCTTCTGGATGGAAGCCCCTTTTGGGGTTCTTGTCGCTATGTACAGTATATAGCAAAATATATATATTTTTGAATATTAAACATTTTCAGAAAATGTAGGTCAGTATTTAGAAGACGTTTTTAGAATCGGCCTCAGCCCTAAATGGGTTAAAATGTGACTTGTTTTTCATGCAGGCATTTAATTTAATTGAAACATTTTATTGCATTTCTAGAGTCTAGAGGGTTTAAGTGGTTAAAATGGATTTTCAAGTTCAGTTAAATATTGAATGAAGCTACTTAAACTGTCTAGGGTGCAGACAAAAGCCAGAGTAGATGTTAAGTGTTAAAAGTCAAATAGCCTTTTAACCTCTTGCATTAACGCAACATTTATCAGAACATGATTTGGAGTAAAAAAAAATAATAATAATCCAAGTACATCCAGATGAGATTTGAGCCAATGATCTTGGGAACGCAGACCTAATTTAACACAGTGAGCACAGGTCGCTGTGCTGAAAGGGGGTGGGGCTCTTTCTGCCAGAAAGTCCATCTTTTCGGGCGAAAACAGTGACGGCGGAGGTTGAGGGACCGCCCTGTTTTCAGACCTTTACCAGTCATAATGACATTTGTATGTTATCTGTTCTTGTGATTACCTCCTATTGATTAAATAAAAATGTTTCATAATAAAATATGAGGTAAGGTGATTCCAGTTTGTTGATAGTGCCCTATAGACAAGACAGACAGACTTTATTGTCACATCACAGGTTTAGAGGTGTCAAAATGAAAGGGTGAAATATTTTTGCCTGACTGGCTGGAACAGTCAGAAAGCAAAAATGCTCATTAATCATGACATAACAGCACGGCAGATTATTGATTTGGTCACCTTGATAATTACTCGAATGATGATGTAGCAAAAGAACATTATAAATGATTTGCCAATAACAATGGCTTTCCAATTGCTTGCAAACTCAAAATACATTGGCCAATAGAATGATGCAACCCAAGAGTTGTTCGTAAATACTATTAAGTTAACGACACATAGCTTGTAACTTAATAGTTACAAGCAAGTAGCTACTAAGATTCTGGTAAGGCAACCAAACATGAATAAAAGCCTGTTTGCATTATGGTCTATGGAAGATCATCGTTCAAGCTGGCTCTGCTCACACAGAATGCCATATGTGTAGAAGAGATGGGGATGAGTGATGGGCAGATATAAAGAAAGAATAAAGAAACAAGAACACAGTAAAATCCCCAGTGGTAGTTTAACTGGGAGTAAGCATCCAGTTTGGGTTTTTTTTTTTTACACACCATGGGGATTGGGGGGTCTTGAAAATACATACCAGGAGCATGTGCACAGAACTGCACACACATACACAGATTACACAGAGTAGATGCCCAATACTAGTGAGCCTGAGAGCATGAGGAAGGTGATGCAGGCTGCTGTGTGGGGGAGTATCTCCATGCATCCATGTTACACTATTTCCATTTCTACCATATAACACTATCCTAATATCTTGAACTCTCTCCCTCCTCCCTCCCTCTCTCTTTCTCTCTCTCTCTCTGCCCGACACGCTCCCTCACTAGCACTACATCTCTCCATCTCTCTCTCTCTCTCTCTCACATCAAATATTCACAGTTGGTCCCATTAAACATTCACCACAGCAGCGTTGCTACGTTTATCAGGCCTCTACCAACCGGCCTCCAGCCAGTCACAGGAAGCCCTCTAAAGCCCTGATAACAAACACACAAGCACACATGCGTCAGGCGTTCAAGGAGGAGGAAGAGGAGGAGATATGGAGAGAGAGACAAAGACAGCCATGGAGGGGATGGCTAGATCAAATGTAGATGTGAGGGAAGGGGGAAGCGAGAAAGGGGTACAAGATAGAGAAGTGGGGGTAAAGGCGGGTTATGGAGGAGCGGCTGATACAAGGCAGAGAGAGAATAAGGAAGATGTGGAGAGATGGAGAACAGAGAGAGAGAGAGATCTGCCCGTCAGCTCTTTTCCATTTGCAGCCAGAGCGGAGTGGCCTTGTGTCTAATGTCAATTATTCAGGAGACACACAGTCAGTCATATGCACGCGCACACACATCACGCACTCACTCAAACAAGGTCGTACCTATAGTAGCAGTGTAACAATATACTTGCTTCATGACCCGACACATTACACAAGATAAAAATAGCATGGAATATCGTAAACACCTTACAGTATACTGCAAAGGTGCTTGCTTACAGGTAGAATTAGGAATAGGTTAATAGCATGAATCAATATTAATTGATTTATTTAATTAGTCAAACTGATGGCTAAAACTTTTGTGCTAGATGCTGCTAGATTTTAAGCTTGCTTGCTTTCACTTTCACTGCAGCTTTCACTGCCACTCACTCAACATTGATGGATCCACTGTCACACCCTCCACCCGCATCCGAAACCTTGGCATAATTTTGACCGCACCATTTCATTCCTCCCCCATGTTAAACAAGTCACCAAAAGTGCCTTCTTCCACCTCAAGAACATTGCCTGTCTCTGACACTCTGTCATTGTCTGCAGCTGAAACTCTCATCCATGCTTTCATCACATCCCGCCTCGATTACTGCAACAGTATCCTCTATGGCACCACCTCCAAAGTCCTCAATATGTCCAGAACTCATGCCACCCACCTGCTCACCAGTACCCATTCCAGAGATCATATTACACCAGTCCTCCGTGACCTTCACTGGCTCCCAGTCAAACAAAGAATCCATTTCAAAACACTCCTAACCACCTACAAAGCACTAAACAACCTGGCTTCCCCATACCTCTGTGACCTCCTCAAACGTCATGTCCCCTCCCGCTCCCTCAGGTCTGGTGATGCAAACCTACTCGACGTCCTCAAGACCAAACTCTGTACATGGGGCGACATGCCTTTGCTGCCCCAACCCTGTGGAATGCACTCCCCAAAACACTCCGAGATGCCTCCACCCTCCAAACCTTCAAAACCCACCTCAAAACCCACCTCTTCAATATTGCTTTCTCTAGCCAACTCTTTTTCACAGTATTTAATGTTTTTTTATACCTTTATATAGCGTTTAGTGTTTATTTCTTTTCTAATAAAGTTGTTTTTATTTTTTGTTATACCTCAGTCTTGCAGTATGTTATCCCTAGTCGGCTATCAATCGTTTAGTAGTGTGAAAGCTACAAAGATATAATGACAGTCGATTTAAAAAAAAGACTCCTGTAGTGTGAAATACATAACGATCTGATGACTCGCGGACAAATTTAAAACTCCTACAGTCTGTATGGGCCCTTAGCTGTCCATCCATGGTGATGAGACTGAAGCAGGTATAAACTAGAAAAAGTGCCCTTCTGGGCACAGGTCTCCACCAGGAGGATAGGACTGTGTGAGATGTTTGGCAAAATGTTTAGGATTAATATAAACATGTTTTGAGGCATTTTGTTCTAAAAATGTGTTTTGCAAAAATCAACCTGTTGGTGGCGCTATAACAGGCCAATGTGAAAAGGGTGGGATATATTCCTCAGCCTAGTAAGAAAATGTGTGAAAGATTTCACGTAAATTGCATGCTGCATTCATGATTTGAGGCTTTTGTTCAAAACGGGGCAATCTTGCAAACTGTGAAAGCTAATTATAGCCAATTAGGATGGAATATGAAATATCGGACAGATCCCACTTGAGCACATGACCATAGAGATAGTGTGTAACGATTTGTGAGATTTTTGGACGGAATCTGGAGGAGTAATATCAAAAAATGTGTTTTTACAAAAGTCGGCCTCATGGTGGCGCTATAACAGGCCGTTCTGGAAAATGTGGGGCAGAGGTTCATCGTTGGCATCCAGGGAGTGTGTGTGCAAAGTTTGGCATCGACCGGGTTAACGGTGCCGGAGATTAGCTGGTAACAGACGGACGGACACACACACACACACACACGGACACACGGACGGAGTGCAAAACATACTCTCTCCCCATGCCTTCGGCCTGGTGGAGACAATGACTACTTTTTATAGAACAAATGGATTAAGGCCATTGAGCATTGAAAAGGAGTAAAAGAAGATTTCCTTTATTAATCCCAGTGGGGACATTCTGGTGCATGCATGCGTGCTTGCAAGTGTAATTGTGTTTTAAGTGTGTGTGCGTATGTGCGTGCCTGATCTCAGATGATTATAACTAGGACCCAGAAGTAGAAAGTCATCTCACTGCTAGCCTCGGAAACCCAGACAATTTGGCATACAGTAGCGCAAATGTCGCTCACTCTCTGCTGATTTCTGATTGTCTGCACCTTTGTTAAATTGACGTACACACACACACACACACACACACACACACACACACTCCTCTCTCTCTCTGTCGCTCTAATTAATTAGTCTCATGTCCAGGCAGCTGTGCCTAGTTTCTGCCTATGCCATAAAAAGCATAGGTGAGTTCCAGTCTATCTTACTGCCAGTCAGCCTATGGGATCAAGAGTTTCACCCCATGGTTGCTGGGTCACTAGCACAGGACCCAAATTAATCATTTGTTTTCAAAAGGGGAGCCAGGTGCCCAAGAAAGACACAAGACAGAAATAGAGCTCAACAGAGTACTGTTGTAATTCAGCTGTTCTCTCCTTTGGGCAAGGAACAGCCAAATCAGTTCAGTACCGGTCCTGTTTTGCACTTCACATCAACACTCAGTCTTTGCTGGTCTGTCTGACATTCTCTCATACAAACACGTGACACAACCACAGCTAAAGGAGCAAGTGTTATAGGCAAAATCTGTCAAAATTGTCTGACGTCAATATCGGTAGAGGGCGCTAAGTCCACGGTTTCATGTACTTTTTATTTGCATTGTAATCCCCATAGGGGGGGCGCCACATAAAATAAGTGTTTGAAACTCATATGCATATGAAGAATCAACTGACTACAAGAAAACACTAATATTATTGCTGCTGAATTAGTTACATTTTCGCTAATATTACTGCTGCTGAATTAGTTAAATTTTCGCTAGAAACAGACTGTATCAAATTTAAGTGACTGACTGTCATAAACGACAGCTCCCCGACAATATCGCTGAGACAGTTTGTCAATTTTTGGACCACAATGCTTTATATGAGACAATTTTAAGATGACCCCATGTTATTCTCCATAGAGAAATTACTTCCGTGAACCAGGGGATGAGCGAGTGATGTCAGGACTTCGGCGCTCTATACCAGATCTACTGTACGAGCTCACAACGAGTCACACCTTAGACCACAGTTATTTGTTGTAGGCTACATGAAGTATAGGGCTTATAGGGTGAAATGGCAGGTGGTGAGCGTTAATCTATACATACAGTTGTAATGTGTGACTTTATACTAGGAATGGATGACGCTCGCATTCATAGCTACGATGACAATCAGTACACAGGTGGTTTAAGGCAGATAATGTGGCTTGAGTGCTGTTGAGTGCTGTGTTAATGTACCCGTTTTACCCTTTCAGAGTTATTACCAACGAGGATTTTATTGTGCCCAATAGCACACACAGGGGGTGGAAATATTCATAGTGCACACACCAGAATTAGCTAAATTAGCCATATAGACTTTGAAGCCGTGGTAATCCTAATCCTGCAGACTAACTCAAAAAATAACAGTTGATTCCGAGACGCACGCTGTTACTATCATTCTGGTGAGGACGTTCATTCTGGCGAGCGTGAGTACAATATAGCAAACCATGGCTATGGCTTAATGGACCTTACTGTACTGTACACTACCGGTCTCTACCATTAACCACAGTCTAGGCTAGTCTTCCAAACTAGCCTACAGCTATATAGGTGAGAGAGAGAGAGAGAGAGAGAGAGAGAGAGACACAGACAGACAGAAGTTCTACACCAGCCTGGGACTCACTTCAACCAGAATATTGTGCATCCCAGAACAGTCAAGGCCGTGCACAGGCTACTCTTATGAATGAACTTACAGGTCATATAATTCAAAGACAGAGATAGATCATTTAGATAGGTGGTGAGAATGAGAAAGAGATAGACAAATCGACCTGTTGTAGTTCAGCCCATGAATATTAAATTATTATTCTCTGGACTTACCTCTGGCCGACAGCTTTTTTGTGTTAATAATTTTAGCAGCATACTCCTGGCCAGTGGACTTCTTGACGCATCGCCGGACAACAGAAAAGGCACCCCTGGAAAGAAGAAAATCAACCGTTTAACGCAGGGGTCTTCAACAGGGGGTCTGGAACCCCCTGGGACTCCGCAGTTACTAGAGGAGCCACCAAATCTTTGTGTGATATAAAGAACTTATTTTTACATTAACCCCTTAACACTTTTTATGCCCCAGATTTTTTCAAAATAAAAAGGCGCTATAGAGTGCCGAGCAGATGAGGCAGATTTTACTCTGAAAAGCCCCGCCTTCCTTCCCCCCCCCAGAACCAGGAGGTATAATGTTCCATTACTACCTAAGTCTGATCTCTCTTTAGAAGCATTAATATTCCAAACGAGATGCTTGGTTAAGTCAGAAATGAGGACAGAACATCCATCAAAACTATGGAGAGCGCCGTCAGAGATAATAGAAAGTTTTGTCGGCCCATAAACAAGGAAGTGAATGGCGTAAACAAGGAAGTGAATGTCTTATAGGAAGACGCCATTTTAACCATGTTGGATTAATTAAAAACACTCATTGTTGGTTCTGGTGACTGATATTGTCATGCTAATATGTGAGGAAACAGTGTTTTATTTTTGAGTGGTGCAGCCACTCCATTGCCCAGCAATGTGTGTCCCTGGCTGGCTAGCCGGGTCCGTCTGTCCGAGAACGGAAGTAGCGTTTTTCACCACTGTCACCGTTGCCACACACACACACACACACACACACACACACACACACACACACACACACACACACACACACACACACACACACACACACACACACACACACACACACACACACACACACACACACACACACACACACACACACACACACACACACACACACACACACACACACACACACACACACACACACACACACACACACACACACACACACACACAATTATCAGAACAAAGAACGGTTATTAAAATGGAGTTTGAAGTTACAATAGGAAGGGGACGTGTCTGACGTTCTTAATATCAAGAACTGAATATCTAGAACTGAATCGAGCAATGTAAAAACTGTCTGTTCACAAAAGCCTAAGTAGACGATCAAATGACCAAAAATGTTTTGAAAGTGAAATATCTGTTTAACCCTAGCATCCCAATTCAGGAACATTAGAGCAGAAATATCCCAAAGAAGTTTGGGGTAGTAGGGGGGGAAAAGAGCAGCCCACGTTTTACAAGTATTGAGGATTTAGCTAGTTTAACTGTCTGAAAATACACATTAACATGAATCCAACACAACGCTACACATTGAAAGTAGCCTACGGTCAAACACGTTTATGAATCCATCTAGAAAACATTTAATATGCAACACAATTTTATACAATAATAGTGGGGTCCCTGCTTCATCTCTCTCTCAGCTAGGGGTATTTCTCAGCCTGAAATACTTTGAAGACCACTGCGGCTGCTTTAATGACGTTCCACTCCACCCATATACAACTCAATGGTTGCAGACAGCAAACCTAAACAGACACGCAAATAAAACTCAGCAGGCTGTCAGCCAGGGCAGGGTCACAGCAAGAGAGTGCATGGTGAGGCGATGAACTTGACAGACACACAGGGGTCATAGAAGCACTGTGTAGGTAGGCAGGCTATTCATATAGGCCTACCTCCCTGGAATATCATGTGTGTCATGTATATTTAATTTATAGTGGAATATTGTGGAGTTTTTGATGTGAGAGCAGCCCACTGGTCTCTTCCTGGTGTGGCTAGTGTGCGTGCGTGCGTGTGTCAGAAGAGGGGGGGCTGGAGCTTGTTGCTTACAGGAAGAAACGTGAGTAGAGCTGTGGGAGCATGAAAGAACCACTAAAATGTGGACCAACTTACCAAGAATAACTTTTTTTTTAAGTTACAGACTAATTTTGTGGTTTATTTAAAACATTTTGTACAACCACCACCTTTCAACTCTGCTGGAAGCTGGAGTGGAGTACTAATAGAACCAGTCTATATACTATAGACATGATTGCACAGTAGCAATCATGACATTATTGTAAAGGTGTTGCTTCATGTTTCAAATGCAGAAAGACAAAATAGCCAGATGGATTTTTTTTTGTATCTAACAGCAACATAGCCTTAATTGCAGCCACAGCCAAGCAACTCAGCCTTTTCTTGCTTGTCATATAGGAAGCTTCCAGTCTGCTGGGAAATACATTTACAATGAAGCTGTTAGCGGGGTGATTGATTTGAAACTAAAAACAATCCAAATAAATGGCTCAGCAGTGTTCGAGGCGCGCTGACTTGAAATAAATGAGCAATTACTAGCTAATATGAACACATGAGCGGATGTCGTTTGACTCTTAGTTAGACACAAAGAGCCATGATGGTTTGACACACGTTCACATGCATGACTCCAGTGATGAATTATACTGTAAGCTTGTAGTCATATTGGCAATGGCAGTGACAACCCATATGTAGCAGCTCTCTTTGGTACTTAACGCGGTGCCTTTCCTTCTCATTGTTTTTGACAGCCTGTCCCCCGCCTTGTCAACACTGTAGTGGACGTTTGCAAATGCAGCCAAAGCCAAGAAAGAACGCGCCGCAGCAGCAGCAGCTAAATAGAGACGAAAACATGCACAAGAGCAAAATGAGCTGCCCGTGGTTGTCGCTTACTTTCCGAGTTCCTCGTACAGCTGATATTCGTCCGTAAATCTGGTCGAGGTTACGATTGTAGCCATGTTGGGCGACGGAGGGATGAGTTGGGGGGGGTCGGATAGCCTCTTGCCTTTAGCGGCCGCCTCGCTCAGGTTTGTGGAGGAGATCTGGTAGTGAAGGCAGGGGTGGAGGGGGAGAGAGGGGACTGAGCTGGGTTTCAGACACACGGGGAGTGGGAGGAGCATCCGACGCGGTAGGTAGGCAGTGGGGTAGAGTCCCATTGCCCGGAGGTAGGGTCGCACTCACTATGACTGGCTAGTTGGCTCATAGACATATAAGGCAGGCTCCCTACTATATTGCACTGTACGTCAGGTTCGCACTGCACACATTTGTGTTCATTTAAAAATAATATTGATTTTATTATTATTATTATTATTATTATTATTATTATTATTATTATTATTATGTGTTTTTGGATCAAAAGCACTGTTGTAAGTGCTGAAATGTTCAGGCACTGACTAGATAAATAAAAATGTCTAGTTGTCTACACACACGGCACTTATTTCTGTATCCACTAACAACCACCCAGCCAATCAACAGCGTGACCATTCCTCGGGGTGATGGGATGTTGGTTGCTTGCACACCACGCGAGATATTCTCTCGTGTGTACTCTCTCTCAGCTCAGCCCAGTAGACACAGATCCGGGTTCAGTTTCATCAACCTCTTGGGGTGTGGTGGTGTATAACAGACTCATTGGGGGAACTCATAGTAAGTCATTTTTTGTTATTTTTTTAATTTTCCTTATTTTCCTGTTTTCATACAGGCATTTGTGCCACAAATGGAAGAGAGCAGCATTCATTTAAATGGGATATCAAAATAAATAAATAAATAAATACATAATTGGTATTTGTCTTTTAGTTTTGCCCAAAATAAATGTAGTTGCATTGTTACATTGTCTACTCTACATATATTACAGATTACATTGTAATAGCATCATACTATAATTCAGTCAATGTCTGTCTGTCTGTCTGTCTGAATGTGTGTCTGTCTGTCAGAAACACCGCCGTATCAGCGCCTGCACCAATCGCTCCCACTTTTCACACAGGTATTGACCATAATAATATGGAGGTCTTAACGAAACCCCTTTTCACAAATTATAAATGAATAATGAATTTATTAGTGAAAAAAAAACGCAACCAGGGCGCAGTACAATGCTCACAACGGGTTGTAATAACATCAATAACTAGAAAAATGTTTAGGAGTAATATAAATGTGTGTGTGTGTGTGTGTGTGTGTGTGTGTGTGTGTGTGTGTGTGTGTGTGTGTGTGTGTGTGTGTGTGTGTGTGTGTGTGTGTGTGTGTGTGCAGGGACGAATAGTTTTCATAATCCTCATGGGGGCCCGTGCACAGACGTTTTAAGGTGCCAGACTTGGATGGTTAGAGCGGCGCGATTGTATACACAGTCAATGCAAGACGAGAATTGCGCGAACGGGTGCG